>NC_088171.1:5292056-5502056 GCF_028769735.1 Zonotrichia leucophrys gambelii | reverse complement strand
AATAGAAAGGCAAAGCAGGGCCCTGCAGCTCCTCAGGGCACGTGGCATCCCTGCAATGCCCCCACGTAAACACCGTGGCATGGCAGAGAAATGCTGAGATGCAGAGCCCTGATCCCAGCTGGGCCCTGCATCCCAGGCAGGACGTGGGGCTGGGGATGCTCACGGATGCCTGCACACTCATTCCCAAGGGATCTTTTCACAGGGGTGAGGGAGGGCTTCCCTTAAAAGGCCTGGTATGTGTGGCATGCCAAGAAGCCCTCTCCCCAGGCTGAGGCTGTTCCAGTGGGAGCTGGGAGCTGCTTTTCCTGGGGAAGGGGGGTTTAGAGGGAGGGGAGCTGCTGTCATGGATGGCCATCCTGAACTCCGGGCTGGAGGGGCTGGGATGATGGGATGATGAGGGAAAAGATCCTGGGAGAGGGGTTAGGGATAAAAGTAGTGTGTTACTGTTGGGTTGGGCATGATATACACACACATGGTCAGGGTCTAAGAAGAAAAATGTTTTATTTTGTTCTCCAGCTTTCTCTCTTAACAAAGAGCATGATCTTAAGTTATTAACTACTTCACAATAATTTATTATATTTATTGGTGCAAAGCAATTAGCATCAATATAATCAGTAAAAGTTTTACAGAAATTTAATAAAAAATCTACTTATTAATCTACACATCTACTAATCTACTATTTAATGTACACATCTACATATGCAGGTAGTCTAGCTTACAGAAATTTTCCTGTATTTTTCTAATCTGTTTCTATGCTAACAGCCTTTTCTCCTTTGCTATGCATACACTGGAAAACCATCAATTGTTATTTCTTCTGTTAACTCAGTTTTGCTTGCATGCCAAGCCCCTCCATACCAGTGCTGATGGTGGGCTAGGGGAGACAGAGAAGTGGGGAAATGGATGTTGAGCAGGGGTGTTTGTCATGACTGCGGTGAAAAACCCCTCTGTGAATGGCAAATAAAGTCACTGGAGGGTACCAGAACGAGCTGGGCGTGACCCACGATGTGTCAGGGGCGGTGACACACGGGGGACAGTCACTACACATCCCCTTGGCCTTGATTAACTCTTTATAGACTCAGCAGAGTGTGGGGGTGTTCACATGGGTCCCAGGACAAGGGAAGAGACGAGAATCTTGACTCCATGTTTCAGAAGGCTGATTTATTATTTTATGATATACATTATATTAAAAGAAAATTATATATTAAAACTATACTAAAAAATAGAAGAAAGGATTTCATCAGAAAGCTTGAAAGGAAAAGGAAAGGAATGATGATAAAATCCTGTGACTGCTCACAGCCTCGACACAGGTGGCTGTCATTGGTCATCAAGTAAAACCAATTTCACATCCTGGGTAAAAAGTTCTCCAGATCACATTCCAAGTCAGCAAAACATGGAGAAGCTGAATCCTCTCAGCTTCTCAGATGAAAATATCCTAATGAAAGGATTTTTCATAAAATATGTCTGTGACAGCAGAGGGATACAGAGAACAAGGTAATGCCCAGGGCACAGGGCAATTTGTGCCCAGGGCACAGTCAGGGCTGCACCAACCTCCCCCAGGCCCTTGGTACCAGACCTTGGGGTGATGCTGGATCCTCCCTCAGGAAGGACAAGCCCGCAGCAGTTGGCCCACGCGGGAAGGCCACGTCCCCAAACAGCAATGCCACTGCAGCTGTCTCTCAGCAGAGCTTCTTGGCATTTTTTTTGGTGCCCAGAATAGAGTCCTCCACATTCCTGGATTTTTGCAAAGCCCAGAAATAGCCCCGATCTGCCTTGGGGCAGATACTCAGCTCTGCCTGAGGCTAAATTTTCCCAGCTCTTGTCAGAAGCTCTCTAAATTACCTGGGGGTCATGATGCTGCTCCTGCAAAGGACATTCCAGCTGATACCAAAGAGACAAAAACATTTGCAGAAGTGACCAAAGATCATGAACCTTCAGTTTGGAGGTGCTGGAAATTGCAAAGAGATCTGATTTTGAAAATCAAGGGCAGGAAACAAGATGTTTCTCAATAACTGGTTTTTTTCCTTCACCCCCTTCCACCCTCTCAGATTTGCAAATGCAACTTTACATGTGTGCAAAACATTAATTATTTTACTATAATTAGTGGACAATGCCTAAAAGCATGAAATGATAATTTAAATCTTATTTCCTCTTCAACACAGTTGGTCTTTAGTTACATTATTTTACCTCTTTGTTTAGCACCTTCCTCTGTTTCTGGTGCTTTTCTTTTCAGCCCATTTCCCACCCCAGAAATCACCTATTAACTCTGTGTACCAGAGCTCCTCTAACAATTGCAAGATATGGCTTGCAAACAGGCCAAAATCTCTCTTAAACCCTTTCAAAAGGGAATAATTTCTAATTATTTCATATGTGTTAGTCATTACATTTATGTTCTATACCATCAGGGCTCCCCATCTCCAAATCAGGTATCTATTGTATGTGATGCTGGACAAATTTATTTGAAAGGACAAGGTGTGCTCATGAAATTCTGGAATCAGAAAAAAAAGCCTCATTAGGTTGTATGATTTTTATTAATCATCCAGCTGTAATCAATGCTGTTCTTATATCTGAGTTGGTAGGTGACCATGACAAAAATCTCAGTAACTTCTTTTAAAGGTCAATTCCTAGAATGTATAGCTGTAACAGGTACTCTTTGACCAAAGCAGTAAAAAAGCACATGAATTCTATGTAAAAATAACATGTTTACAATGGCCACTCTGGCACATAATGGGCTGATCAATGGCAGAAAGAAAAAGCTTGAATTTCAAACACCCAAGTCCTTTGTAGGACTGAAAATGAGAGAAAGTACTGTGGTTTGAAAAGAGAACAAAGTGTGATCACAGGGGGGAGCACCCGTTAGGGTGAGCAGAGTGTTTTAGAGCATGACTTGCTCTCAGTCTCTGCTAGATTCTAAAATCCCATCCATGCTCCCTGTTGCATCTTTGTCCCACCTTTTTTCCCCCTTCCTTTAGAAAAAACAGGTGGTATTTTAACATTCTCTAAGCCTCATGAGTGGGTCATGAGGGCAATGAGGAGCAGATAGAGATCCTCTTCTACCCAAATCCTTTTTGTCCCAGGACCACCCTTCCCTGCCCACCCATCACTGAAGCCTCCCAGAACCACTCACCGTTTCAGCAGCCTCCAAACTGGGGCAGCAGGGAGCCTGCCCTGCTTCCCACACCTCCCTCAGAATGTGTCCCCTCTGGCAGAGCTTCCCTGTGGACCAGGGCTGCTGGCAGAGGGGTTAGGGCAGGGATTTAAACCTTTCCCTGCTGGCTGAGCACCCCCAATGGGCTGCCTGCCTCCTGGATTAAGCAGCAGCCCTGGTTTCCCAGCCAGCTTTTATGGGTGCTCACCCATCTGTGCAAATTCCCCCAGCCCAGCCATGGAGCTGTGCTGGTATTTAGGAGTCACTTTGGTGAGGAAATTGATTCTCTGGGGAGAAAAACTGGGAGGAGGATGGGACAGATGTGATTCTGCACATGCAGGTGCCACCTCCAAGGGCAGAGGCACTCAGAAATGGGGTCCCCATCTGCAGGGATGTGCTTCCAGCTTTGGGACAGGCCAGTGGGGTGCTAATGTTTCACTGGGATGAACGGCAGGGACAAGCAGGTGGTACTGGGGACATATCCAGTCACACAGGGGTGTCACACACTTCTGGGTCAGGAGGCTGAGCTGGTAGTGACTGTGTGATGGCTGACCCCAGACAGGGGGGAACACCAGCCCCAAATTCCCAGGAAACAACCAGCCTAGAGAGCCACAAAGCAGCACTTCCTTGTTAATTCACCTCTATCCTCTTGGAATAGAAAGTTGCTTTCACAGTCTGAGGTTTCACTTGTTTTCCTGCCCTGAGTGCCAGGAGTCCCTTTGCTCCTACTGGCCTCTGAGAATTGGGGTTGGGTCCTGCACCATGGGATATGCACCAAATGTCCTGTGGTACTGGAGGCATGGCATAGCCAAGGCATGAAACCACAACACATCTGTGCTCCTTGGCAAGGACAGGCCAGGCCCAGCAGCCAACATGGCAAACCACATCTTTGCTCCATGGCAAGGACAGGCCAGGCCCCGGAGCCAAAACAGCAAACCCAAAATTGACCTGCAGAGCAACAAATCAGCAGACACTGAGCAGGGGGTGGAGGATGCCAGATTCGGGAGGAGATGCTCTCTGCAGCACTGCTCCCATCAGTGAGCAATGAAAGGGACAGAACCCTGACAGAACTTGCCCCACATCCCTGACATTTACAAGCCCAGTGCAAGCCCCCATCTGCTCCCAGGCCCCGTTACACAAGCCCAGCTCCTACAGCGCTGTGGGGCGCGCGGCGGCAGCACAAAGGGCTTTGCTTAGCAGCTGTGTTTGCTCAGGGTGGCTGATTTTGGGAGCACAGCTGATGACATGTGGTTGGCCAGGCGACCCAGGGGACTGGTGCTGAGCTTGCAGCTTCCTTTTTTAATAGGTGACTCAGGCGCTCGGTAGCTCACTGGGGTTGGTGGTGGGAGCCGGGCAGTGAAGGAGTGCCAGCAGCAGAGGTGGTGGACACCAACAGGTGGGTAGCGTTGTTTATTCATTGGATAAAGTGGTTTAAATAGAAATTAGAGTGATTCAGAGCTGCCCTGCTACTGCTGAGATGGGGTTTTCTCAGGGGAGGGAGGGGGCAGAGGTTTTGTTGGTGATTTGTTTTCCACTTGTTAGGTGCTGGCTGCCAGGTGTAAGATGATTCTGGTTCAAGAGACCTGCAATATTATCTCTAGCAGGAGACAAAGCAGTTGAGTGATTTATGGGCAATAATTGGAGAGGATGTGAATGAACTTTCAGATGAATGTTTATGAATCTTTTCCCCCCATTGCCTTGCCTACTGTGTTTAGAAATATCAGTGAGTACAAAGGAATACAAGGAATTATTTTCCCCTTTTGCAAGTTTCCTCCCTGCCTGCCTGGGGTGCGATTTCGAGGGCAGAGAGGCTGTAAACCAAGCCTGACCTGTACACACATGGGGCATGGGAAGAGCTCAAGAAACCTGACAGCTGCTCCTTATGAGAAGTCCAAACATTGCAGCCCCTGACACAAAATGTGCAGATTCATCCGGCGCCAGACAGCGACACGAAGGACATTTCACTGACAAACGCCAGCAGGGAGGAGCATTCCCTGTATCCTTCATTTGGACAGCAGCACAGTGCCAGCCGCCGTGTGGGACAGGAGGAGGGGGGATTCAGGAGATCTTCTCCTCCTATTTTAGCTCACAGGGGATGCTTTAATGCCTGAGGTATCGTGTTTAACACCCCTGGGGCCGCAGTGGCGCAGTCAATCAGCGCGGCGCGGGATGCAGCGCTCAGGGCCGGGGTGGATGCCGAGCGCGCCAGCGGAGCCCTTTGCTCAGCAGGGCAGAAATGTGGAGCCCAGCCCTGGTTTCAGAGCTGGCTTGTAGGAGTGACGGGGGGTAGGATGGTCAGGATGGAAGGAGGTGAGAGATCTCTGAAGCCAGGTTGTGGAACTTGGGGTTTATTGCAAAGGGCCTGGGCGCAGGGCCCTGCTGGGAGTTGCCAGCCACAGCTCAGAGCAGGCCTGAGAGAAGAGAGGGGTAGAGAGGATGAGAGGGCAAGAGAGTAAGGGAGTAAAAAACGTAAGAGAGTGAAGTTCCTGTTACAATACAATAAATCTTCTGTGTTGAATATTCTAATTCTCACTAACCAATCTAGTACAAGATACAAATCCTGTAGCATTTACATACAGCCTATAAGAATCATTACATTACCATACTGTGCTACATTTTAAACCCTAAAAACTCCTCTCTGGGCCCCTTTCTGCCAAGCTGGCAGGGTCTGCTCTGACCCTTGGGCCTGTCTGCAAGCAGAGCATAAAGTTTTATCAAAAGGGGATTACCTTCAGCTGGTCACACCATTGTTTTCCAGTTGTTCAGTAACTGAGGTATCTCAAAGCTTGCTTTCATTTCAATCTCTCTTATAGTTTTTATATTCTCAAAATCGTTTGTCAGACAATCATATTTATAAGGCTTTCCTGTTTCATCTTCCCCAACACTGGCTTCCACCTCATCCACAATAAATATCACGCTAAGCCTGGGTGCACAGCGATCTTTAGCTGTGCTTCAGCATCTCCGGCTGGGGAGCTCCCCGCTCCCTTCTGGGGGATGCTGTGAAGCCACACCTTGCTCTGGTGTGTCCTCGGTGCCTCTGGGATGTCACTATCCAGGCACACGTGACTGATCAGCCCTCTCATTAGCAGAACGAACCGTTGTTCTTCAGCTCTTATCTATAATTAGAGATTTAGAGGGAGGCAGCCGCCTGTTTCGTCAGGCAGAGACCAGATTTCTGTGCAAGCACAGAGCCAGCACAGAGGGTTGGAGCAGCCCTTCTCCAAGGCAGGAGGCTTTGTGAGAAGTGATAACCAAACACAGGGCTGTGCACAGCCTGTGCACTGAAATAAAAAATCAAAAATGAGAAGGGAAGAAGAAAAAAAAGGGGAAAAAAGGAAGCAATAAGGGGATGCCTTCAACAAAAGCTTTGTATCTAATTATATCTGTCATTAAAACAAGCCCTGTGGCTTATCATCCATCCAAGCTAAGGGGTGAAGGAACGGGCAACACTGACAGTGTGCTATTTCCCTCTGTCTGAACTGCAAATCTTCTGCCTTCAGCTGCACTATTTGTTCATGGCTGGAGGGGCATGTTGCTTTTCTTTGTGCCATATGTGAACCTACAGGCCTGTAGGTCAGTACAAATTAAATCATCTCAGCAGTAATGCCCACATCCTGGGGTGGGAGGAGACCATCAAACACCACCAGCCCAGCTCATGGACACAGGGATGCTTTTGCTAAGCACTTCTCACCAAAATGGTCAAGCACAGGAAATTCTGTCAGCCCTGCCTTGCCATGAGGTGCTCCTATCTCCTAGATGTGGTTTTCAAGACAGCCAAGGGCTTGTATTCATTTTCCCAGCCAGAAAGGCTGAAAATGTGTGCTTGGTTTCCTTTCTACCTTGAAGGCTCACTGTGCCCAGTTCTCCCCATTGCTCTCACTGCAGGACTTAGCCAAATCTCATTACCATGCAAAGAAACTTGCTGTTTGCCAGACTGATTGGACTCTTTTTTGCCTTTCCAGTAGGTAATTCAACAATGTAGGATGAAAGAAAGACATTCCCAGACAAGATTTTTCAAATTCCTCAAAAAGGAATTTTTTCAGATTACCCAAAGCTTTCTGCAGTCAGTTCAGTACCTCCTGCAAGGACCCTCTTGACGTCCCTAGGACAAATGGGAACAGTTTTAGACTAAAAGAGGAGAGATTGAGATCAGATATCAGGAAGAAATTCTTTACTGTGAGGGTAGTGAGAATGGGTTGCCCAAAGCAGTTATGGATGTCCCATTCCTGGAATTGTTCAAGGCCACTTGGACAGGGCTCAGAGCAGCCTGATTTAGTGAGTGCCATCCCTGCCCATGGCAGGCGAGTTGGAATGAAATGTTCTCCAAAGTTCCTTCCAACACAAACCATTCTATGATTTCCTGGATGCTGTCCATCTCAAAACTCCAGGATTTAGTCACAGTTTGGGGTGTCTTGAGTAGACTAGGGGCAAACGGTGCAATCAGAGGGTGGTTGCAAACTCACAGCCTATCTCAGGATGCACCAGGTCTGCCCCAGCCTTGCACTGCCTGCAGTGGCTGTAGACAGATAATTCACTTTGACTCAGTGGTTAAGCTGTGGACAGCAGAAATCAGGAAGAAAGGTGCCATATTTTGATGGAGATTTAGGAAAAAAAAAAAAAAAACATTAAGGAAATACCTTCTGTTTCCTCCTCTGGTGTCCTAGTGACCTCCAGCAGCTAAATCTGCATTGCATCCCACTGCTTCCCCACGTATCCAGCCTTGGTTCTGCATCAAAATGCCTGCACACCTGCAGGAGCAGCTGGAATAAAGGACAACAGAAATCTTGAGGTTTGAACCTTCCAGCAGCACAGCTGGCAGGGTCTGACAACCCACTGAGGCCCCTCTGCTCTTATCTTCATGGCTTTTTGGTGCATATTTGTACCTATAGGAACTGGTATTTAATTTAAAGCACATTTTTAGTGCATGGAGTTGCTTCCTGTCAAATTAAAATAAAACCAGAGTAAGCTTCTTTCAGTATTTTAGATTAAAACTTCAAAATCTGAACTTAAAATTCAGAACGCAAAGAAGAAGAATCATTAGGTTTGTGGTTTTCTAATTCTCATGATCTGGGTGCTGAGGTTTTAGGGCAAAGTATGCTTGAATGGCTGCAGTGCTTCTAGTGTGCACATATTAAAAAGTACATCAGCCCTTTCCTGCCTGTGCAATAGCTGGATTTGTGGAGAGAGAGCCCATTGTTCAAAGCAAAAGCATTGCAAATACCTCACTAAATCCAAATGCAGCAGCACAAGCCCTGCAGAGAACGGGAGAACCTTCTGGTGTTTTTACAGTGGGAACAGAGAAATTACAGCCCTGACTAACCTGGAGGGCTGAGAGGCACCCTAGAGGTGTAAAGTTCTATATATTGTGTATGTCTGTGATGGGAGGTGGAGATAACCATCCTCACACCTGGCAGATTAATGCAAAAAGAAAGTTCTTGGCTCTATTTTGGAGTTGCTTCTTTCTTTGAAAACTGAAAGAACTTGGCTTTCAAAGGGGGCACCCCATGGAAGTTGGTGCAGCTCAAAATATCAGATCTCTAAATTCAGAGCAGGGTTTGAAGGCTCTAGCAAGGGCTTTCTGGTACATCCTGTGGCAGGTGTCACCCTTTTCATCTCTCCCGAAATGAGCTCCCAGGGGGGAGGCAAAGTGGATGTAGCTGCTTGTGAGGCACACCCATAGGAGAGTGGTACGGCCATGGAGCAAAAAATGTAGGAATTGCTCACGTTGGATATGTGTAGCTCCTCCATGTCCTCTGACTGGCTCGTGTTCAGTGATGGCCTTGCCCAGGGAAGCAGGAATGGGGCCATCAGCTCACTGCCAAAGTGTCCCTCTCATCCAGGCTCAACAATCCACCTCAGCCACCAAGGAGATGGGAATGTCCATGCTTTTTCCCCGGACAGGAAGGGTGTGATGTTAAGTTTTGGGGACCAGAGAGGGAGCTGTGGGGGACCTTGCTGTGCAATGCCAGGAGCCCAGCAGAGCCCGTGGGAAGCTGCTGGCCCTGCCCTCCTGCCCGTGGCTCACCGCACACCTCTGTCCCTGTTCCAGATGATCGGGCACGGTCGCTTTTAGACCCATCGGGCAGCGCCAGCCTCACACTTCAGCAAGGACGAGGGAGGTGCTCTGCACCCTCCGTGAAGGAGCTGTCGGCTCGGTATCTCTCGCAGACAGCTGCTGCTGCCGGCGCCAGCCCCGCACAGCCGGTAAGGACCGGGTCCCCCCGCCCCAACACCAGCGGCATCCCAGCAATGTCCCCTCGGCAAGTGGCTGTCAGAGGGTGACACAGAACGTGTCTGCTTCTGTTCATCTGAGGAAACACCACGTTTGGTTTCCCAAAAGTGACCATTTTCCCCTTGCTGCTTGCAAATGTAAGATGTGTACAAACATATGCATATATCACATACTTATTAAATTACACACACAGCCCTACATCCACTAGCCTGTACAGTTTACTGATATTAAGATTTCCCCTTTATTTGCACATTTATATTCACATACATCCATGGAGGAAATAATCAGTACAGAGCAATACATACGTGTCCATGCTATCCCCATTCCCACGCACAAACAAATTGTATTTGCTGGGAATGTCCTGATGAAGGCAGGAATGATGAATTTGATTTTATGCTTTTAGAAGGTTAATATATTACTTGATGATATTACAGTATATTATAGAATACTAAACTATATTATACTAAAGAATACTGAAAGGATGCTTACTAAATGCTGAAAAGATAATAATTAAAACTCGTGACTCTCTCCAGAGTCCCAACACAGCTTGGCCCCAATTGGCCAAAGAGTGAAAGCAACTCACACCAGAATTCAATGAAAAAATCACCTGTGGGTAAACAATCTCCAAACACGTTCCAGATGAGCACAACACAGGAGAAGCAAATGAGATAAGAATTGTTTTCCTTTTCTCTGAGGCTTCTCAGCTTCCCAGGAAAAAATTCCTGGGTGAAGGGATTTTATCAGAGAATGTGAATGCCACACACACAGAGACATATATATATATGTCCATATATGCCATATTTAAGCATAACTTTGCAGTGCAACTTGTGCTTCTCTCTTTATATCCCTTAGTCTGGGATCCAGGGATTTAATCCTCCACTCCAGGCCGATCATTGGGCCACAGGATAATACAGGTTATAAGGGTTATGAAGAATATTTTTCCCCTTTTCCCAGTTCCACTGGTGATCCAGGAGTGACATGGGATGGGATTTCATATCTGGACCCTTCCTGCTGGCACGTTCAGGTTTCCCCACACTCTGAACCTTTTATGGGGCCCCTGTTCAGAGATGCAGTCTCTCATGTGCTATTAGGGAGAGGTACAGATGAAGCAGAATCAGTTGAAAATAAATAAGTGGAGACTGCATTTGGAAAATTATAGCTGGGTAGAGAACCAAGAAAATTTTTTAAAAATTCAAAGCAATAAATTACCCAATTCATAATGCAACTAAACTGTAGATCAGTTTCATTTTTTAAAATATTTAACTATAAGGAAAAATATGGACTAAATCAAACTTTGGAGAAATCAGTGCTAATCCATCCAAATTGATCGGTTTTATTTTCCCCCTAACTTAAAAAAATATGTTTGGGGTTTTGCTTGTTGACTGAGACATTAGGAAACATATATATGATCAATTTGGAATAAGACTGCTTTCTCAGCTGTACAGAACTGCCAATGAACCAATGAACTGAAAACCTGCATGGTTTTCAGTTCTCTGTAATTGATATACACATAAGTATATAAAAATATATATGCAGATAATGTCTTGCTGTGTAGTTTAATGGCATTTCTCCTCACATCTTTTCCAGAGTACTGTGAAGGACAACTCCATTCACTCTCCCCACAGACAGAAAAAAAGCAAGGTAGGAAATGTTTAAGATAAGCCCTGTTATCTAACCAAATATTTGTGGCCTGTGAGTGTGATCTAAATACCCACACAAGGCAGCCAGGAGCAGTTACATACTGAATATAGCTATCAGCTGCTCAGCTGCCCTTCCCCACATTCAGAAGTTCTTCACAGATTAAAAAAAAACAGACAAACCCCTTATTTTGAAAAGTGCATTCCAAGTACATTGGCTCATGCAAAAGATTTGCATTTTTTCACTCGCTGCAAAATATGCTGATTTTGGTGTTCTGAGTGTGGGTTTCTTTTACTAATGTTCAAAACTTATTTTTAGCCAGAACAATCTGTGTGTAACAGAGTGAAATAACACCGTGCACCATTGCTTTGAGCAACAACTAATAATATTTCAGGCATAACTCTGCAGACGTAACTGCACAGGCATGCCAAGGGTCAGCAGATCTGTTTACTGAAAGGAAAGCCACCAGGATTGCAGTCTCTTTTAGACAATGATTAAAGGCTTCAGCTACCTTCCCTGTGGATAAAGGCCCAGGCAATGCAGGTTGCAGGTATTCAGTTCAGTGTTCAATGCCCAGAATGCAAAAACTGAGGAGAAAAATTGCAGAAATGGAGGGTCAGAGGGAGACTGGACAAGCACAGCCCACTCTGTTCACTTCTGTACCAACACTGCTGTGAATTTGGGATGAGCTCAGTCGGACTGAGTATAAACAGGTCCAACTTTCCTAGCCCCCCGCTTTAGGAGTTGCCCCAACTTCTGGTCCCTCAACCTTGCTTTTCCTCCTCAAGCAGCACAGATCATGAGGCCTGCTGATTCCAGCAGTTTGCAAACCTTAGTTAGCCTCATGCCTGTGCAAGTCTGCAAGTTAGAACAGCTTTATTTAAATCTCCAACTGTGTAAATGTGCATCTACTCTTGTGCAAATGGGGCACACTTCTGAGTGCAATAGAAGAAATCATTAATGAGATGAACATCCTTCCCCAAGCCCTCCCTCCTGAGCAGCAAGGAGGGGGCACCCCACAGTGCTACCAAATGCTCATCATGTTACCTCACCAGCCAACCTCATCAGCTCAGTTTGGTACTTTGATTCCTTCTCCCCATTTTCTTCCTGAGACCTCTTCACAAATAGCTCCCTGGCTTTCTCCTGCACCCAGATCTTTTGTTCCCTGCAGGTCCTCAGTTGGGGACACAACAGTTCTGGACACTGGCCAGCAGGAGAGAGAAGTTAACTTTTCACTGACTTTTCTAAGTCAGCCTTATCCTTCTTGTGGTCACTCTCTCTTGGTCACATAGCCCAAATTGGGCACCTCTGTTGTGCTCTAGCTGGACTGAATCCTGGGAATTGTAGACTAACCACCTCACCTGGATTAGAGACCTCACTTGCTGTGGAACCAGGGCTAACACCAAGCCTGGAGCGTGTGCAGTGATGTGATGGCTTGGAGTGCTGTGTGCTACTGAACCAAAGGTATGGAGCTAACTGGGAGCATGGATTTCCCCTGTTGGCTTTTCCCTTTGCCGTTCACTCCATTAACAGCCACAGGGATGGGGGGTGAGAGGTGATGCTGATGTTTAAAACTGTTTCCCCAAAGATGTCAGAGGCTCAGAAACCATCTAAAGTTGCCATCCAGAAAATGGAAGATGACCTGCCTCCCCCTCCAGCCGTTGGCTCGGTCCAGGTTGTCGCTCCAGGGGCTCAGGATCTCAATTCCCTCCCTGTGCCTCCTCCAAAGCAAGCCTTCTCCAAGTTCTACCAGCAGCGCCAGGTGAACGAGCTGAAGAGGCTCTACAGGCACATGCACCCCGAGCTCAGGAAGAACCTGGAAGAAGCTGTGACTGAGGACCTGGCAGAAATGCTTAACACCGAGGATCCCAATGCTCAGGGCTCCGTGAACCTGGATAAAGTTCTCCCAGGAGAGGTTCAGTCCATGCGCTGGATTTTTGAGAACTGGGCACTTGACTCCATTGGGGACCATCAAGCCACGAAGAAGCTGACAGAAGAAGAGATCATTCCCAGTGGGGATGTGAAAAGCACTTCCCTGAGGTTTGAAAGCCAGTCCATAAATGGGTACAACCTGTCAACATCAGCCAAGGTGTCGGAAACAGACCTTGCCAGAGGGGATGTCCGCACTGCCCGGTGGCTCTTTGAAACCCAACCTCTGGACACATTAAATAAACTGTATTCAGATGAAACTGAGGTGCAGGAGGCAGTTCTCAAGGAGCCTGTCCAGGGAGGTGATGTAAAAGGGGCCAAACAGCTCTTTGAAGCACAATCCTTGGATGCCATAGGACGCTGCTCCTCAGTGGAGGAGAAGAGCATCCTACAACTCAAGTCAGAAATCCAGGAGCTGAAAGGCGATGTCAAGAAGACTGTCAGGCTCTTCCAAACAGAGCCCCTCTGTGCCATCAGAGACAAAAGTGGGACTATCCATGAAATCAAGTCCGTCTGCCGAGAAGAAATTCAGACCAACGCGGTCAGGACAGCTCGCTGGCTCTTTGAGACCCAGCCCCTGGATACCATCAACAAGGACACTTCCAAAGTGCAGATAATCCGTGGGATTTCACTGGAAGAAATTGGAAGGCCGGATGTCAGTGGAGCAAGGTGGATATTTGAAACTCAGCCTCTGGATGCCATCAGAGAAATCACAGTTGAGGAACAGGACTTCCAGGCTTCGACAGATTTTGTCACAGGGGCAGATGTCACTAAACAACGATTGCTCTTTGAGACCCAGACTCTTGACTCCCTGAAAGGAGAAGCTTCAGAAAGTGTTGTAGCCAAAGAACAAGTCATTGGAGGTGATGTGAAATCCACACTCTGGCTCTTCGAAACGCAGCCAATGGAAACCCTGAAAGACAATTTTGAGGTGGGACGTTTGAAGAAAGTGGAGCTTTCAGCAGAGGAGAAGGGAGATGTGAAGCAAAGAAAACATGTCTTTGAGACCTGTCCCCTTGGCAGCATCTCCAAGGCATTTGAGGAAGAAATTCCAGCCACCAGCATGGAAGAGGTAGTGAAAGGGGATGTGAAATCTTTCAAGACCCTGTTTGAGACTCTCCCCTTAGACAGCATTAAGCAGACTGATGCTGAGCCCACCATCAAAGAAGAGGAGAAGATTCCAGCTGGCAACGTCAAAGCCAACCAAATCCTGTTTGAGACAACACCCCTGTATGCCATCAAGGATAGCTTTGGCAATTTCCATGAAGTCACTTCTGTAAGCAGAGAGCAGATCATCAGTGGTGACGTCAAGAACTACAAGTGGATGTTTGAAACCAGGCCCCTGGACCAGTTTGATGAAAGCATCAAGAAAGTGGACATAATCCGGGGGATCACAAAACAAGAGGTGGTGGCTGGCGATGTCAGGACAGCCAAGTGGCTGTTTGAAACTCAGCCCATGGATTTCATTCATCTCCAAGCCACAGAAGGGGAGAAGCACCCCTCAGTGAAGAGGGAGATCTCCCAGAAGGGGGATGTGAAGACCTGCCGGTGGCTGTTTGAGACCCAGCCCATGCACACCCTGTACGAGAAGGCTGAGAGGAAGCAGGAGGAGGATGGCAGCGTGCCCCAAGCCGATGTGAAGTCCTACACGTGGATGTTTGAGACTCAGCCCCTGGACTCCCTGAAAGGCCAGGAGGAGCAGTATTTGCAAGTCAGCAAGGCCTACAGTCAGGAGGAATTTCAGGGAGTGGATGTCAAAACTGTCCGGCACCTGTTTGAGACTGAACCCTTGGGCAGCAGCGCTGTCAGTGAAGCTGACAGGAAAAAAACCATGCGGTACTCCAGCCGTGTGGAGTTCCAGTCTGGGGAAGTGTCCAGAGTGAAAGAGTTCTTTGAGGCCAAGCCCTTGGACACAGCCACCAAGCCAAAATCCCAGAAGGATGCTGGAACAATTGAGGCTGGGTCTGTGCACAAGTTCACATGGCTCTTTGAGAACTACCCCATGGACACCCTGAAGGACAACTCTGAGGGCATCCAGGAAATACCTCCTGAAAAGGATGCCAAGGGGGGAGATGTTGGAGGAAAAAGGTTTGTATTTGAGACCTATTCCCTTGACCAAATCCATGACAAAGTGGATGAGACAGAACTCCAGAAGATCCAGAAAGACACCATGAGCAAAGCTAACGTCAAGTCCTGCACAATGCTCTTTGAAAGCCAACCTTTATACGCTATCCAGGACAAAGAGGGAGGATACCATGAGGTCACTTCAGTGCAGAAAGAAGAAATCATGAAAGGCGACATGA
This sequence comes from Zonotrichia leucophrys gambelii, assembly GCF_028769735.1. NCBI lineage: Eukaryota > Metazoa > Chordata > Aves > Passeriformes > Passerellidae > Zonotrichia > Zonotrichia leucophrys. The sequence goes on along the minus strand of NC_088171.1, from coordinate 5,486,809 downwards.
AAGGTGCCCGGTGGTTGTTTGAAACTAAGCCGCTGGATCAGATCAAGAAGGAAGAAGAGGTGTTTGTGATTAGGGCTGTCACCCAAGAGGACATCAAGAAGGGAGATGTCCAGACTGCACGGTGGAGGTTTGAGACAGAGCCTCTTGACTCCTTCTCAGGGGGAAAGCTGTCTGTGCCCAGAACAGTGGATGATGTGCAGAAGGGAGACGTTCAGTCCAACAAGCAGCTCTTTGAGTCCCAGCAAGTGGGCCAGAAGAAGTACGTGAGGATGGTGAGCGTCAGTGACGTGCAGCGGGGTGACGTGAGGACATCCACCTGGCTCTTTGAGAACCACCCTGTGGACTCTCTGTACGGGGACGCAGAGAGGAGCTCATCCATGAGCACAGTGCAGAGAGAGGACAGCCAGAAAGGGGATGTAAAACGCTGCACCTGGCTGTTTGAAACCCAGCCCATGGACACCCTTAAGGACACAGAGGTGACGGCCAGCGCTGGAACCCAAGAAGAGATCCCTCGTGCAGATGTGAAAAGCACGACGTGGCTCTTTGAGAGCACGCCCCTAGATAAATTTGGTGCTTCTGAAGGTGGCATAGAAGTAGAACTGAAAGAAAGAACCATGAAGGAGACTTTAGAGACTCTCTGCACTTGCCAGGCTATCCAGCATGATGGAATCCTCATTGAAGCTAATGATATGGAGAGTGTGAAGATGGTGAAGTATCAGCTCAGCAGCCCAGGAGCTCCAGAGATCCTGAAAGAGGAGATTGTGGGAGGCCACTTGCAAAGGATTATGCTGCAGCTCCTGCACAGGACCAATGTGGAAGCACAGAGCATGCTGGTGGAGGAGGACAGAGAGGGCAAGATCAAAGTAAGCCCATTGCAGCTGCTGGACCAGAGCGAAGCTGTTAAAGGCAAAGAGGACTTGAGTGGAGATGTAGCCAAGGCCTTGCAGGGTCTCCTCAGCCAAGATGCTTCCATCAAAAAGGGGATGGTCCTACAAGAGACGAAGTCGGGATCACTGAAGATGACTCTCTACTCCCTCCTGTTCCATTCTGTCCAGCAGAAAGTCGTCAAGGGGGATGTGAAATCAACAATTGGGAACTTGTTGGCTTCTTCTCAGGAGCAGAAAGCAGCAGCCACCATCAAGCGTGAGGACAACGAGAAGGGAAATGTCCAACTTTTTGCGAGCTGCATTGAGAAGGGAGACCTCAGCTACCTGAAGAATCTCCAGCAGGAGTCAGAGATACAATCCCTCATCTCTTCCCAAGCAGAGGAGGAGGGGGCAGATGAGAGTGGCCCACGGGTTGTGCAGGGGGCTAACATACATGTCTTGACAAATAAAGAACAAATGGAGAAAGTAATTGCAGGAGGTGAGCCAGGGGCTGTGGAGGGAGCAAAAAAGGGATTTGTATGTGAAGGCATGGGCAGAGAGGGTGTGTTAGAGAGAGAGGCTGTGAATGCAGCAGGTGTGGCAGGCACCACTGTGCAATGTCTTGGGAAGCCCCTGCCCACAGCGATGGGAAAGGAAGAAGTTCTGTCCGGAGGGCTTAAGGTGACTACAAAGTCAATCCAAAGGGTTGCAGATGCCAGCAAGAAGGCAGAGAAAGAAGAAGCCACCACTGCCCATTTGAAGGAACCAAAATCTATGATACAAGGCACATTTCCAACACAAGTGACAGCTCAGAGGGCAGAAGTGGATGGCAAACAGCAGAGTGTGGTGGCTGGCGAAGCCAGCCAGACTCAGACAGAAGAAAAGGCTCTGGGGACTGATCTCCAGGCTGCAATGCAAAGCCTGAGGCTGGCAACAGCAGAAGCAAAAAACATTCAGCACCACGTCCAGAGCAAGTTCCAGAGGAACAGGGAGGAGGTCCACACAGCCTGCAGGCAGCAGACAGTCAGCTCACAGGGGACCATGACCCTGCAATCAACCGTACACCAGCAGGACTCCTCATCCACCAAGCAGGAGAGCAGCAGCACTGCCACCAGGACCACCACCACCAGAGTCCAGGAGGCATCCAAGACCCACACAAGCGTGTCCCAGAAGAGCATAGCATCACACAAAAAGGTCAGTGCTTCTGAGGAAGTACAGGGACGACAACTATTGAGCCAGGAAATCCAAGTTGTGCCCAGTAGAGATTTTAGCATTAAGGATGGCCTTTATACTGCCACACCCGTGAAAACCTATGTAAACCCTTGTGTTGAGTCTGATTCCAAAGAGCAATCAGAGCAAGAAGAAAGAGATGTTGGTGTCAGAGGGGATGTGCAGACAGCTATCAGAGCACTGCAAAGTGCCGCCACAGAACAGCGCCTGGTAGAAAAGGAGGACATTGTCCGAGGTAATTTAAAAGCCACACTTCAGTCGCTGGAAAAGTCTAATGTTAATGTCTCCAGAGGGGATTTTAAAGCTGCTATGATATACAGAAATGCAGGGCAGTCCTATTCTGTGTGTAAAAAGAAAAATGAGACTCAACTCGCTAGTAAGGAGACTGCTGTAGTGGCTTCAGGGTCACAGGCTGATAATGACTTTCCTCCTCCTCCCTCAGTTGCTGTGATGAAAGCAGAGCCCTGCCCACCCTCAACTAAAGCAGCAAGAGAAGGTGCCCTTCCATTACCAACCAGCAAAGATGAAGCCCCAGGATGTTCTGGACTACTCCAGACCCCTCTTCCTTCTCTCCCTTCTCTGTCCTATAAATCCAGTGACCAGAGTCCTGCAGAGAAGCCCAGGACTCCTCCAAAACCAGAAACTACTGTCTCACCCAAGAAAAAACCTGTTCCCCCTCCAAAACCTGAGCACCTCTTACATGAGGCCCATTCTGCCTCTGTAAATTTCAGTGCAAGCAGATCAACAAAACCCATCCCTCCACCCCTGCCTCCAAAACCTTCAGGCTTGAGGGATATCAACAAGCCAAGGCCTTCTCCCACAGAGCTGGGATTAAGCTGCATGGAAGTTCATGAACAATCAGGCTATGAGGAGGTTCAAACAAAATGGTGCAATTCAGAGACATCTGTGAAGAAGTCTGTCACAGTTCAGGGGATAAACCCTGAGAGAAAGCTGCCAAAATACACTGCCAAAACTCCTCTCCAAATAGCAGAAGAAAGGTACAAGGCCAGCAAAGCAGGACAAGGAAAAGTAGAACCAGACAGTGCTAAGGCCTCAAAGCCAATGAAAAATGGAGTGGTTGGTTTTGAAGTCAAGCAGGGAGTGATGAGTGATAAAGCAGCTGCTGCAAGGAGATGCCCAGGTGAGGTGGCTCAAAGGCAGACAGAGCTATGCCAAGAGGAGAAGGGGTGCTCCTCACCATCACCTCCAGCCTGCCCTGGCAGAGCACAGGCACGGGATGTGCCAGGACAAACTGAGCCAAGCATCTCCCCTGTGGGTCACAATAGCCCTCCAAAAAGAGGAGATGGCACTGCACAAAATGCCTCATCCAAGGTGGAAAGGGAAAGTGTGTCTAATTCTTATGGATCGTGGGATAGCCAGAGAGTTGTGCAGCAGGTGCATGAGAGGAGGCAAACGTCTCATTCAATGTCCTTCCATCAGCAGTCAATGAACTCCTCCTTTGAGGAGCACCAGCAGGCAAACAGCAGGCAACTGAAATGTCCTGAGAGGGAGGCAGAGACGCCTGCCCAGGAGAAGCCAGTGGTTGTTATGAGGGAAAAAAAAATGAGAGAAACGGAAGATGAGCGTCGTAAGAGGTTGTCAGTACACAAGGAGGAGATCATGAAAGGCAATGTCAAGGAGGCTATGGAGATCTTTGAGAACCTCAGGAGACAGGAGCAGCTGCAAGAGATCTTGACCCGAGTGAGGGAGTTTGAGGAGGAGACAAGCAAAGTGGATGTGAAAGCTCTCAAGAGCTTCTTTGAGAAGGTCCCCGAGTGGGTTGTGCAGCAGAAGGCCAAGCACCAGGACAAGGCTGGGGCAAAGGGGGATGCTGACAGTGTCTCCTCAGTGGATCTGGTTTTTGAGGACCTGGAGCGAGCAAGTGCTGAGATTCTGCACCTGAAGGAGCAGACACTGGCCCGCATCCAGGACATCGAGGAGGCCATCAAGAAAGCTATTTATTCTGTTTCCAATCTCAAGTCTGAGTCAGACATTGCTGGGCTCTCAGGGCTGTTTAAGGAGTCTCTGGGGAGCGCCCAAAGCTCCGTGAGCAGCAGCAACATCCGTAAGATCAGCATTGTTTCAAGCAAAGCCAGGCAAGAGGAGGTCATGCTGGAGACAGGGGAAGCAGCATCTGTGGAAAGTGCAAAGGTGGCAGAAAAGACAGAGGCAGCCAGGGCAGAGCTGGAGGTTCCCCGCCTCGTTCAGTCCCGTGTCAGCTCTCCCTCCTCACCTTCCTACATCTCCATTGAGTCTGCTGCCAGGAAACCAGCAGAATCACCCAGGACAGCACATTCCCCCCGGGATGGCCCCTCACCAGACTGTGTTGACTCTCCAGGAAAGAGGGAGGCTTCTGCTCAGAACAGCTTTAGCTCCTATAACCACCCCTCAGCAGGGTCTCCTGGGCATGATACGAAACCCTCAGAGAAGAGATCAGACCCTGTCCAAACAAAAGCTGGGCTGAGTTCCATGAAACAGCACATGCTTGGCAATGCCAGCCATCCAACCAGTGACAAAGAGAAGGGTTCTGTGGACACCTCCAAGGACAGCTGCCACTGTGGGATGAAAGGCAGCTTTTCGGAATACCGCTCCCTGAACACCCCCAGCCCACAAAATCCACGGAGGCAGAAAAGCATTTTGGAGCTGCAGACAGGGCCTGACGGGTCCAAGCTCTATGGAGCCACCCGGACTGTCATGGAGCAGTATGAGGAGATGGACCAGTTTGGAAACAAAATCATCACTTCCTCCACCACGGTCACCAAGCAGTCCGAGACACAAACATCCTCCACACGCGATGTGGGCTCTCACCCCCAGTATGAGGTCTCTGCCTCACCTGTGTTTCGCAGATACTCGAAGAGCCCAGGTGAAGACTTCCACACCAATGGGAGTTTTCAGGAGCCAGGAGTGGTCTTTGTCACCTTTGGCAACTCCAAGCCAAAGAAATAGGAGGTTCTGCAGAACAAGAGAGGACTGTGTAAGACAAAAGAGAAAGGCCACGATAAACATTTCTCCTGTTTTATCCACATTACATACAGGGATTTACCTGCACCCTAAGGACTTCTCAGGGTCATTGTCTTGGTGTTTGCACACAGACAGGACAAGTGCAGCCTGCCTTGGCACTGGAGAACAGCCCTCATCTGGCCAACCCAACAGACTTGGTGCTGCACCACAACCCAGAGTCCTGGCACTGTTAGAAGCACAAGGGGAAAATCCATCCATGGGCACCTTAGGGTAGTTCCCCCTAGGATGTTTGGTGGGGGTGGTTGGAGGTGTTGGATCGGGCTTCTCTGAACTACTGCAGAAGGAAGGATCAATTAAAGAACAATCAATCTGGTCATTGGCAAACAAACACCTTTATGGCACCTTTTACTAAGGGCATCCTACACACACACACACACACACACATATATATATATATATATACACACAAGCTCATGTTGATGGGTGGGTTGGATAGGTTTTCTCTTAGCCAGTAAGAAAAGAAAAGGAAAAAAAAATCTTGAATTGTTGTCACTCTTGGACTTGAGGGAGTTATTTATCAGTTTGTTTTTCAGTTCCTAGAAAGTGTTTGATGATAGTGGAAATTGTAAAGCTAAGACCTACAGCTACTATCAATGCCATTCCCCCAAAGAATGATGCTATAAAAGATTCTCGAGTCAGAATGGTTACTGCTTTCTTTTCTTTATTTCTAGAATTGTAATTTATTATTCACTATACACAAACCCTTTAGTTTAGATTTTCCATGCTTTCCTACATGTTTACTGTTTAAATTCATTTTGAGACTTTGTAAAGCAATTTTTTTCTTATTATGACTTTGTTTTGTACATTCTCAACACAAGATTTTAGATCTTTTGTGGCTTTCTTTTTTTTTTAACTTCTATTGCTGCGCTCTGACAGTAAACTTTACCTCTAAAAATACTTTGGTCGGGTTGAGTTTCTTTCGTTCAGTGCTTCTTTCCTCTGAAAATACCTAGAAATCATCTCTTAATGGACGAGTTGAATCACACATTGAGAGCACTTTGAATCACTGGAGGGATTTGGTCTACTTTATGATCTGCTGGAGGGATCTGCTTTATGCTGTGGATGGATCATCAGCCCTGCAGCAAAGAGTTCATACTGTGATATGAAAAATGAGTCCAGGGTGGTACAGACCCCCCCAGTCCAGGGCTCTGGGTAGGATGGGTAGATGGGCACACCAGGAAAGGTCTGGACACTCGTGTGTATCCCTGTCCCCCATGGAGAAGGCAGCTGAGGTGTTGGATCCCCACCAGCCTTACGAGGAGGATCAGCCCTTCCTCACTGCTGTGCCTCAGCTCACCCCACACTGAGCTCAGGGGTGGGAGGGTGGCGAGGAGCTCACTCCAGGTGTGGGGGAATGTGAGGAGCCCATGGAGGGACTGGATTGTTTCTCACAGAATCACAGCATACCCTCAGTTGGAGGGGATCCTCAAGGACCATCAAGTCCAGCTCCGGACCCAGCACAAGAAATCTCCAAAAACCCCATCATGTGGCTGAGAGCATTGTCCAAACACTTTTTGAGCTCAGGCTGGTGCTGTGATCACTTCCCTGGGCACCTGTTCCAGTGCCCAACTGGAAACAGGGAAAGAATCTTTTCCTGACATCCAACATAAACCTCCCCTGACACAATTTCAGGCCATTTCCTCCGTTCCTGGTCACATGGAGAAAGGTCAGTGTCTGCCCCTCCTCCTCACAAGGAAGTTGTAACTGCAGTGAGGTCTCCCTTCAGTCTCCTCTGCTCCAGGCTGAACTGACCAAGTGTCTGTGACAGTGTTCACAGGGGTCTCAGGATGAGGGAAGAGATGAGAATGTTGACTCCATGTTTCAGAAGGCTTGATTTATTATTTTAAGATATATATTATATTAAAACAATACTAAAAGAATAGAAGAAAGGATTTCATCAGAAGGCTAGCTAAGAATAGAAAAGGAATGATAACAAAGGCTTGTGACTGACCGAGACAGTGGGGACAGCTGGACTGTGATTGGCCATTAATTAGAAACAACAACATGAGACCAATCACAGATCCACCTGTTGCATTCCACAGCAGCAGATAATTTTTTCTCCTGAGAGGCCTTTGTTCCTGAGGCCTCTCAGGAGAAAAAATCCTAAGGAAAGGATTTTTCATAAAACATGTCTGTGACAAGTGTCCTCAGCTGCTCCTCACACAGCTTCTCCTCAAGGTCCTTCACCTTCTTTGTTGTCCTCCCTTGGACATTCTCTAATAGTTTCATGTCCTTCTTGTATTGTGGTGACCAAAACTGCCCACAGGACTCCAAATGAGGCTGTGGATCTGTGTCCTAGAGCCTGGCTCAGACTTAGGCTGCCAGCCTCTAGGTCTGACTGGAGGTCTCCTGATTGATCTACAGGCAGACACCTCATTGCTCAGTCCATCAGTTTATCTGAGAATCAGACAGTAATCTCATTTAAAAAAAAATAAGTTGTTACAGTTAATGTTTGCCTATTTTCCTCTGAGGAAAAAGAGCCCACAGTAATGAATTAGAAGCAGAACACTGGAGAGGAAGGGTCAGTTCAGAGTCTACCACTACACATCTCTAAGCCCATAGTTAGGTTTTAAATAGCAGCTGTCATCTTGCATTATGAACACCTAATTTGAGGTGTTCCAGACCATGTTGGAGTTCTGCTTCCTCCCCAGAAAAGAGGTACATCACCAGAATGCACTGATTTACGCCTAGAACCCCATGAATTTGAAAGACATGCCAAAAGAAGAACAGGGACATCATTTTCAGTTCCACACTGAAGGCTGAACTGGAACAGCAGATCATAATAAACTGAGCAGATCTATTTTCAGGCAATCAGAAAACAATAACTACTTACACCTTCCCGATTCTTTTAATAGGACAGTTGCAAAAATAAGGGAGACTTTGTTATCTGGAGATCATCTTCAAAATTTTTCCAACACTCTTTTCTTCTCCCTGTTTGTTTCCATCTCAGTTTCTATCACTCATTTGTTTCATTTCTCTTGAAGGACAGCTGTGGAGAAATTTTAGTAAGCTGCAAACAGGTTATTTGAGCAATGAAAATTACTCCACATAAACTCAAATAAACCCAAATATCCTGCACTGCCACTGCTTAAAAATGCCAATCCTATTGTCTGTGTTTCTGGTTTTACAGGGTTTCTAAATATCTCAAAGAGCCATTTATGAGGCTAAAATCATTTAAGACATGTTTCTTTCATGGTATTTCCATCAGCTAGGAACTGAAATATGACGAGGAGACAGATGCTGCATTATTTCAGCACCATAGATGGCTCCTTGAGACACTGAAAGAGCTCGAGAGAAAAAACAAATGCAAAGATTTAAAACTCAAACACAAGTTGAAGGATCAGTTCACATTCCCTGCACTTCAGACTTTGGAATAATAAACCAGCAGAGCACATACAAACTTTCATATCCCAAATGAGTTGTCACAGATTTTCTGTGATTTTGGGGTATAAGACATGACATTGTTCACTGTTCTTTGCCCTGGTGGGTCGCTGCATTCTCACACAGCAGATATTTTCAAAAGTAAGCAGGATGGGAGAGTTATCTGGACCAGGAGGCAGAGGACAGCTGGTATTGTCAGAACTGTACCTCCTTGAGGGCTCAAAGGACAAGTTCAGCTCCAGGTTTGGTTCTTTTGCAGCAGTGGACAGGAAACAGGGTTCATTTGAAGTGCCCACCATAAGCACTGCCCTTCCCAGCTCTGTCAGTCACTGAGGGCCTCCCTGAGGGCATTCAGCCTTCAGTCTGAAAGATTCGTGCTCACCACGGAATCACAGAATCATTGAGGTTGGGAAAGCTCTCTAAGACTATGGAATCCAACCATTAACCCAGCACTACCAATGTCCCACTAAATTCTGTCCCCAGGTGCCACATCTACACATCCTTTAAATCCCTCCAGGCATGGTGACTCCACCACTGCCCTGGACAGCCTGTTCTGATGCCTGGCAAACCTTTCTGTGAGGAAATATCTTCCAACACCCAATACAAACCTCCCCTGGCACAACTTGAGGCCATTTCCTTTGGTGCTATCAGTTTCTACTTGGGAGAAGAGACAACCTCCTGTCAGGGAGCTGCAGAGAGTGAGAAGGTGCCCCTTGAGCCTCCTTTTCTCCAGGCTGAGCCTCCCCAGCTCCCTCAGCTGCTCCTCACAAGGCCTGTGCTCCTGACCCTTCCCCAGCCTCTCCCCTTATCAATAATACAGGCATTTTCAGGCTGACCTCCACTGCTATTTAAAGGTTTTCATTCACACAAGGAAAAAAAGGCAACAGCTGATAAGCCATAATCCAGCTGTAACTTTCAGCACTGCAGTAATCAGCAATGTGCTGGAAGAGCCTTCCAGGAACACCCTGTAATTGCTTTCCACAGAAGCCTTAGGATAATTTCCTTGCCCACAGTGCCATTCAATTGCTTCCAATCACCTCCCTATCTTCCAGAACATTGACAAGTACAACTCTGAAGAGCAGGAGTGTTTGCCATGTGCCAGACAAGGATCATTGAAGATAAATCCCCCTGTGAAAGAGACCAGTATCCCCTAAAAAGGTTACCCCACTTTGGAAAGACACTCCAGGAGTTCAGACATTCATTCCCCGTTCAGAGGAGAGATTCTGCTTGTCTGCTAAACAGCTCTGCTTCCTTCTTTGCTCATGATTAAAGCAAATCACTTTTTTTCTTATATAACACAGACATGTTAAGTTACTCTTCTCTGCCAGGGCACAGCCCCTTGTGCTGGGTGAGAGCTCATCACCAGCAGAGGAAGTTCTGCAGTCACATTGGTAAAATTCACCTTGCAAGTAGATCGGTTTTGTACAACTACAAGGGCCTGGTTCAGGGTAGATGTTTTAGATTCTTTCTAATCTTTGGATTCCCTCAACTGGACCTCCACTGAGAATAGTGGGAGTTTAGACACCCATTACTTCTGTATTCACTTACACACCCATGGTCTTGCTCTCTGCAAAGGACTGGAAGAGCAGAGGGGTGCTGGGATCATTTCAGAATGAAGGAAAGACAGGGATTTTGTTTCCATGCTTCCCTCTAGAAGGAAGAAAGAAGCCTCAAGATGTTAAACTCATCTTCTTGAAAGTGTTGTCACAGGAAAACAAAGATGACTCGGTCTTAATGGTATGTTCGGACAAATGGAAGTTTAAAGTTAAAAAGTTAAGAAGTTAAAAAGTTCTCCAGGGTCTGTTGCAAGTAAAAGACAAGGTTTTGTTCCCTGTCTTATTTTTGCTCATGTCCACTCATCTCTTGAGATACAGAAACATCTTTCCTGTTTCATAGAAACACAGAGCCAGAGAATGTTTTAGATTGGAAGGGACCTTAAAGATCATCTAATTTCAAAGCCCTGCCATGAGCAGGGACACTTTCCAGTGGATCAGGTTGCTCAGGGTCCATCCAATCTGGCCTTGAACATTTCCAGGGAAGGGGCACCCACAGCTTCTCTGGATGACAACTTGTTTACTCTGGTCACAGCTCAAATCTGGCCATCAGCCCTTCCACATGAGGGCAGAAAGTGAATTTGTCTTTTCTTTGAGCTGAAAATGCTGCAAATCAGGGTAGGAACATGGGAAAAAAAAAACAGAGGGATCAGAGAGCCCCAGCAAAACTGTGGCAAATTAACTCCCTACAAAGAGGCAGAGTGTCCTGATGTGAGGGAGTGCCAGTGTGAGGCACTCACAGTCTCTGATAGAATCCCTTCACTCACGATTTTTCTCCTGGGAAGTTGAGAAGCCTCAGAGAGAAGGAAAACAATTCTTATCTCATTTCCTTCTCGCGTGTTGTGCTCAAACAACAATCGAGAAGTTTGAGCACAACACGCGATTGTTTACCCACAGGTGATTGTTCCATTGGATTCTGCTGTGAGTTGTTTTCACTCTTTGGCCAATTGGGGCCAAACTGTGTCAGGACTCTGGCAAGAGTCAGGAGTTTTCATTATTATCATTTTAGCATTGAGTAAGTATCTTTTCTGTATTCTTTAATATAATATAGTATTATAAACTAATAAATTAGCCTTCTGAGAACATGGAGTCAGATTCATCATTCCTGCCTTTGTCGAGGCATTCCCTGCAAATACAATATCAGTACTTAGAGCATTGATCTGTCAGAGTTAGGCTGGGCCCAGCTGTGCCCGTTCTGGGGCTTTGGAATTACAGATTAACCCACCAGCTGAGCCTCTGCTTTGCACCACAGTGAGGGGTGCACAGAGACATCCTCACTGCCACCTGCCTGCTCTGGCTCACTTGGCCGTGCAGAATACCTGGAGTTATTTCTACAGCTGGGCTGGTAGCCAAGATTCTTTCCTCCCCTCTCTCTCTCTCTCCACTACTGTGGCTGGTGCTGGCAATGAGTTCCAGAGAGATTCTCTGGGCTTTTCACATAAAGAAGTGTTTGGGGAATCAGGCTGTGGCACACAACACAATCCAGAGAGTAAACGCAGTGGAGCCAGCCACCAGATCCATGGAGCTATGGAAGCTGTACACTGAAATGAGCTGCCTTTCCAGGGCTTGGACTATGTCTGTGTGAGCAGCCATGAGATACCAGTGATTCCAGGAATTGGACAGAGTTTTTGAGTCAGAGCAACATTTCTCACCTCGCTCCAGGTTTTTAAATAATTCAACTGAATGAATCATTTACTCTCAATCAAATGAACATATTTTTTCTCATCAGTGATGCAAGGGTGTTCTGTCTTTCTGTTCTGACTGAAAATCAACACTTACCCATCCAAGATAACAGGCAATTTGAGTCAGACAGGAATCTCAACTCTCCCAATAGATCTGCAAGAGAACAACAAGAAAACACAATGCAAGGAGGAGATTCATTAAATTACCTTGCAGATGCACTTCCAGCTGGTCATGAGTCAGTTATTTAACCTCAGTCTCTCCTTCCTCAGCCCATGCTGAAAGAAATGTGTGCCTTCTGCCTGAAGCCTGTGTACCCCATGGAGCGTGTGGGCACGGACCAGCTCTGTGTGCACCGCTCGTGTTTCTGCTGCCGCGTCTGCGGGAGGAACCTGAGGTGAGTGGTCAGAGCATTTATTTCTAAGGGATGCCCAAGTACCTCCCATCAAATTTGTCCAAGGGTGATTCTGACAGAGCAGGACTCAGGAAACAAGGAAAAGGGCCAGGCAGTTTCTCTGATTCCATCTGCCCCTGCATCACTGGAGGCTGAAGTCTGCCCACCTCTGGATCAGGAATCTGCATGGATGGTGGTGCAAGGGTGAGTTGGAACTACAATAAATACTCACAATTTGGGAATACTGACAGGAGATGTAGTTGGAGGAGTCATTTGGGTGCCTCCTATGTTCACAGAATCATTAAGGCTGGAAAAGGCCTCTAAGATCATTGAGTCCGACCATTTACCCAGCACTGTCCAGCACCAAATCACATTCCCAAGCTTCACATCAAGCCAGGTAGGTTGGAAGGCACCTCTGGAAGCCTGCACCCAGCCTTCTCAGGCCCAAGGAGGGCAGGAGCTCAGGAACATGCCCAGGAAAGGTGTGAATGGGTTCAAGGCTGGAGGTTACACAGTCTCGGTTGGGGCCGCCTTTGAACATCTGAACACCAGTGAAAATGGCTTTTCTTGCATCTCATCACAATTTCCTGTGTCAGAACTTGTTCCCATTGTCTCTCATCCTGTCACTGCCCCTCTCCAAGAGCACTCCACCCCTGTCTTCTCCATAACAGCCCATAAAACAGACACACACAGCCATGAGTTTCTTTCTCTCCCTCCTAACCTTCTCCTGGCTAACCCAGCTCTCAGCCTCTCCCCAGGTCACACAGGTCCCTCACCACTTCAGTGGCTTTTTGCTGGATTCCTTCCAGTACAGCAGTCTTTTTTGCTGTGAAGAGCCCAAAACTGGATGAAGTACTCCACATGGAATCCTACAAAAGTGAAATATAGAGGAACATTCACTTTTCTTTGCCATGCAGCTCAGGACGATTGGCTTCCCTATCCCCAGGGCACAAAGCTGACTTGTTTTAGCTTGTCAGTGGCTGACACAGCCACCCCTGTGAGGCTGCTTGAAATCCTGCTGTCCCCAGCTCTGCAGACACTTCCTCCCACCCTGCAGTTGTTGTACCATCGGAGCCCTGGGCACTTTTACCCATAAGGTTCACTCTGTGCATACAGGGGCAGAGATGAAGTGCTGGTGTGTACCCTGGCCTATAAATGAGAAGGGGATTGCACACAACCTGGGCTACAGCCCTCAGAGGTATTGCAAGGAAATGTTTAATTTTTCACGTTGTTTTGGTGTTTGAAAGAAAAATCAAACATATCCTGAGAAAGCCAACACCACTTTTGAAAGGTTTCATTCTTCAACCTCCTCCCTCTCTTCCCCAGTGAGAAATGGCTTTGCTGAAAGCCTGTCCATCAGTGCCACAGCTCCCCTCCCTCACAGCCACTGACAGCTGTGCCAATTTGTGTTTTCCAGCTTGCAAAACTATGCTGCCCTCCACGGGGTGTTCTACTGCCAAGTCCACTACAAGCTGATGGCTGGGGCTGGAAGCAGAGGAGAGATGGAAAGGCTGGAGCACCATCAGGTTCAGCATGGACCACAGCCCCAGGACTGGTATAACAGGGCCAAAAGGACTGAAACAAGAGAGAAATCCACATCCTTCAGTGCACAGTGTGACCTGCAGCTGGCTGAGCACAGGAACAGCAGGGTTGTCCTCACAGGGAACAAGCTCAGAGCAGTCTGGCCACCTTCAGAACCAGCCTTGGCTGTAGGTGGGAAAGCTGGAAATGGAGTGTGCTCCTGGAAAAAGCCTGCACTGAGCCTGCAACCCTACCAGGCTGCAGGCAGGATGGTGCTCAGGGGTCAGCAGGGAGCACTGGAGAAGGGAAGATTCTTACCTGGAATCACCTACACCAAGGAAAGAGAGCAGGGCTGTTCCTGGCCCAAGAACAGAGAGCTGAGAAGCCCTGGAGAGGCTGGGGATGGGGATGGGGATGTGCCTGAAGGGAAGCAGGGTGGGAAGGTGTCCCAGAGAGTGGCTGCAATCCAGCAGGGCCAAGCCCAGCTGAAGACAGGACCTGCCTGTGCCTCCCTCCTTCCCATCCTGGAGCCTGTGAAAGCCCTGCCTGGTGCCTCACTGGCTCCCCACCCCACACAGCAAAGCACCAAACCTATCCCCAGGATGTACCTGGGGGGCACAGGGGGCTGCACTCTCACTGCCACAGAGGTGCCAGTGACACCAAACAAGGTCTGTGCGTCACTGAGCACACCCAGTGAAGGAGGCACAATCACAGGTGACAAACCTGAGCTGACCACAGCCACCCCAGATAGTGCAGGGGCCAAGCATCACCCTGGAGAGGGAACGAACAGCACACAGGCCACTCATGTGCCAGGAGAGCCCAAAACCAGAAACACCACAAATACAGAGCTAAAATATACAGCTGAGGATGCTGATCACCCTGAAGATGAAGCTGAAGAAGCCCATTCCCCCTCCGGAGTTCTGAGGACCTCTTTTGTATCTCCTGGTTCCCTGGAGCCAGGAGGGCCAGGTGTGTCACCTGAGATGTCTGAAATGCTGAATGAGAAATCAAAGACAAACACCAGAGAATTCCCTGGCAAACAGATGCCATTAACTCTGGGGGAAGCTCTGCAGCCATCCAGCAGTAGTGATTTGCCTGGAATTGAGAGCAAAGGGGCAGAATTTGAGAAGACAAAAGAAGAGAAACCAGTAACTATATCAGCTTCTCTGGAAGAGCCCAGTCCTGAGCATACATCTCAGGAAAATGAAGCTGAAAAGAGCAGAGTCTCCTCAGCTGGTAGTCCAGACAGGACAGATGATCATAATGCATCCTCTTTACAAGAAACAGAACCCAAGGACACGTGTGGCCCACTGAAAAGTGACACCCATGAAGGTATTTGGAGATATGATACCAAATCATCTGGCAAGGATTTTCTAATATCAACAGACACACCTCTGAAAGGAATTTGTGCCCCTTGCCCCTCACATGATGAACTCAACAAGTCCAAGTCAAAGGAATCCAGGGAAGTTCTTAGTGAAAAGACCTTGCACATTTCAGAGCAACCAGGCAAGACACCAGAATATTCCAAACTAAATACATCCTTGGACAAATGTAAATCCCATCCAGTAGGTGAAGAAAAAGTGGATCTGAAACCTCCAGGGGAAAGCATTGTGCCTGTGTCACAGGCTGGGGCCCAGAGCAAGGAGGCCAGAAGCAGCCAAGCCTGTAGAGAGACACCAGGTAAAGGTTTCAGGCTTGGGAAAAACCCCTTTGTTACCCTTTTTGGCTCTGAAGACAAAAGCAGAACTCCCAGGAAAGAAGCAACAACCCCAAGGAAACCCACAAAACCCCAATCAGCCCTTGCCACTTTGTTTGGTCACTCCTTAGAGAAGAAGCAGAGTCCATCAGAAAAACCTGCAGGATCCTCAGAACAAGCAAATATTGATGGCAGCACAGAAAAGGCCCAGGGCCTCCTCAGCTCCTCCAGCCAAGCAAAGCAAAATGCCTCCAAGGATGATCAGCTGCCACAGCCTGGAAAGGTGGAGGTGTTCCCTAAACACACCCAGGAGGGCTCTGGAGGATCCTCAGGCTCTGCTGATGTCCTGTTGTCAGCTCCCATGTCATATGATGATAAATGTGAGAGAACTGAAGCTGACATTCATGACCAAGAGTCTTTAAATAGTCAGGTTTGGCAGCAACACGACAGCTCTTGGCCCCCTCTCATGCCAGCACAGAAGAGTCAGAAAGAATCTGCAGGAAGCTCAAATCATGGACCAAACCCTCTACAGCTTCCTCCAGAGATTGTGCCTGCAGCTGACAACAGCAAAAATCTCACTGGGGAAGGGAATCACCATGGTGCTCATCTGCCAGGAACACAGAACCTGTTGAGCTTGGATGCCCAGGACACAGGGGCACAGGATGGGATATTTTTTTCACCAGGCAATTCTGAAGAGTTACCCAAGGATGCTGAGCTTCAGTTTGGCAAAATGGATATTCTGGGGAGCAGTAACTTATTCTTTCCTGGACAACAAGATTTCCCCAGTATAGCAAATGAAACTCCAAATTCAGATATGCAAAACTTGGAGGCAGAAACTCCACCTTTCTTTGATCCAAATCCTTTTGATTTATTCCAGGAAATCTCATCAGACACAAACACCTCACTAGAGCCCTGGGACACCTCCAGCCTCTCGCTTCTTGATGGGCAGGATGAGATTAATATGAGAGACCTGGAAGGGATTCAGGGCTGTGAACTCCTGCTGCAGGTGGATCCACAACGCCAGGCTCCAAAGGCAGCAGAAGAAATGTTTGGGATGGGTCCCAGTGCTGAAGGCTCCACAAAAAAGCATCTCCCTCCACAGGATGACAATTGTCCCTCAACATACATGTTCAGCAGCTGTGCTTCTGAAATCTCCAGTCAGGGTGTCCTTGATAATTTTCATGTTGATTCCACCAAAACAGACCAGGATGCTTCTGAAAAAATGAACAGGAGCAGAAAAACATTGGGAGACAAAGAAGATTATGACAGTCTGTCTTCTGAAGACTTGGAGATGTTAAATTATGAACTTTCAGAGAAGGAGTTCTTTATATAGGTGAAAAAAAATTTATAAAAAACCACACAACCCTCCCTGCAGCACAAGTTTTCTGATACAGAACCAAAAGTGATTCTTGAAATCAGCTGTACAATGATAAGCAAAGAAAAGTGAAATGAGCTTGCCAAGGTCGGAAGGGCAGAGGAGGGAAATGAACCCTGGTGTCCCGAAATCTTGGGGTGTGGGGACATTGCTAAATCTGCTCTCCCTGTGCCCCTGCACTCTGCTCCTCCCCGAGTGCCCTTTGCATAAATATTACATAAAATAAATGTTATAGGAGTTAAAAATTATACTCATGATAAACAAGCTCAGGAGAAAGCCCAGAGGGCCACAGCATGAACACGTGCACACGGAAAAGGGCCATAAAGCATATCAGTTCACATATTTATTCAGCTGTCTGTAAAAAAAAGATAAAGGTATTAAAATGATTAATTTTTAAAACAGACAAAATGAAATGAAATTAAATAAAATGAAATCAAATCAAATAAAATTAAATCAAATGAAATTAAATAAAATGTAATAAATAAAATAAAATAAAACAAAAAGAATAATAAAATTATAAAATGGCCCAATAATCTCCCTGCCTCACCAGTGCCAAAAGGAGGAATGGGAGGGGACACCATGAGCCGCACACAGCAGGGTGAGCCAGAAGACTTGAGATTGATGCAGAGAAGGCAGGACAAGGACAAATGTCTCTGCCAGAGCAGATCTCCGTGGGAAAGCCATCCCACCAAAAGGCCAGAGATGCATTCAGGGTTAAAAGAATCTCTGGAAGTTGTGTAGTTCAGCCTCCTGCTCAGGAAATGTCTCTGAATAACACCAAGTCCGCTCACCCAAGGATGTGCATGCAGAGCTGAGTGATGTTTGGCTGTGTGGTGTGTGCAGATGATAAATGCACTGCACTGGTGTGATTTTACACAACTCTAAGTAACATTTACTCCTCTCTTCTTTTATTCTGAACAGCACTAACCATTGGAATCTCACTCTCCCACTCCAGCTTATGGGTGATGCTTTCAAATAAAATATTCTTCTCCTTTACTGATTCTTATAAGCACAACAGAGCTATTCCCACTCCTGAAACACCAATCCAGGTTGTGTGACCCAGGAGTAGTTTAGATCTAGTTTTATGACTAACCAGGGTTTCTACAAATGAAAACAGAGAGCTTGGGACACAGCTGTCAAGAGCAAGTCTATTGGACTACCAGACACATTTCCTGCTCCAGAGGGGAAGTGCTCTTCTGCTCCTCTTCCATATTCTCTCACATACCTCTGTCACCAGGATGCGCTCTGTAGTCATTAAACCATTAACGGGCACAGTAAATTTACTGTTTGCATCCCCACCCCCAGAAAAATTAACACTCATTTGTAGAATGCCACCCTTATGCCTGAGACACAAACCTTGAGCTGCAGCACAGCTGCCTTCAGGAGACCTTGTGACAATTGTCAGGCTGGAGAAGGACGAGATGTCCCTATACCATCCCCAAGAGTGACAGTGCTCTGGCACCTTTGATCTATTCTCTAGAGCAGGGACGGAACGGCTGGTGACAAAGTGCAGCCTGCATCACTGCACTGTATCATCATAATGGACTGGTGTGCCAGTGCAGGTGCTCATTTTATCACACTGGATTAGGAATTTAGGACTCACACAGTTTAAACATTAATATTTGCCTATTTAAGCCATAGGCACCGGCACAGCCTGGCCACAGAGGTGCTGCCATGGCTGAGTTTGGGGATCTTTTAAAGGCTCTGGGGGAGTTTGGGCTCTATCAGAAACTGCTGATCCTGCTCCTCTTCCTCCCACTCCTTCTCAACCCTTTCCAAATGTTTAGCCAAGTGTTCATGGTGGTGGAAGTGCCTCACCACTGTGACACCAGCTGGATCCTCGCCGTGGGCCCCAACCTGACAGAGGAAGAGCAGCTGAACCTCACCCTGCCCCGGGGCCCCGACGGGCACTTTGAGCAGTGCTCCATGTTCTCCCCGGTGGACTGGGACCTGGATTCCATCCTGGCCTATGGGCTGAACCACACTGAGAAGTGCAGCAGTGGCTGGGTGTACCCCTCCGAGCAGCCACCATCCCTGCTGACCGAGGTCTGTACCTGCTGCTGCATCTGCTGGGTGTGGAAGGGAGGGAT
Organism: Zonotrichia leucophrys gambelii; assembly: GCF_028769735.1. NCBI lineage: Eukaryota > Metazoa > Chordata > Aves > Passeriformes > Passerellidae > Zonotrichia > Zonotrichia leucophrys. Next base: position 5,468,002 of record NC_088171.1, on the reverse strand, counting down.
GGGAATATCCTGGGCTGTGCTTGGTCAGCCAGTGCCAGCTGTGGTGCAGAAGAGCTGTGGGTGAGACTTTCACAATAATGTCTTACGTCAAAAGTTCTTCAGCCTTTTTCCCTTCCTGTATGCTTCTCCAGCTTTCTTTAGTCAAAAGTTCTTCAGCCTTATTCCCTTCCTTCTATGGTTATCCAGCTTACTTTCTGCAGCGCTAAAATATTTGAACTACCACTGGTTCCAGTAATTTCTCCACTGTAAATGTCTTGAACTGCAGATTCCAGGGATCAATTCGCAGGTTAATGTTTGGCACTTTTGTCTACATTTCACCTGGGTACAAAACAAGAGAAGTGCAATAAGCCAACATTAATCGTGACCACAAGCCTCATTGCCTTCTGGGAGGGGTGCAATATCTTCGGCTGTGCTTTGTCCAGCCCATGCCAGCTGTGGGGCAGTCAGGCTGAGATTTACTGCAGGGTTTTGCCTCCATCCCACAGATGGCAGCTGGAATCCCTGGGAGCTCATTGCAGCAAGGCCATGATGAGGATGCCTGGGGAGGGCACAGGCAGGGACTGTGGGGGTGTGAGTCCATCACATGTTGTGCCCACCATCTGTCCCCTTTCCACTCTCCAGACCCTTGACTTCATGATGGATCTGCCTGGAGTGACCTTCTGGGCATCCCTGCCACAGTACCCCCTGTACTTCTGCCTGCTTCTACTCACAGCACCTCGGTAAAAGACATTTACCTTCCAAGTGCTTGTCATTGATATTTCTTGGGCCTCCAGGAACCCTCAGTAAGGCAACAAGACATGCCAGGGCTTTGCAGTTGAGGAAAAGCCTTGTTTATCAGCATCCTCAACTTCTCCATTCCCCACCTTCTAGTTTACATGGTTGTGGTCTGTCAAACATTGTATTTGATGTTCTTGGAGGTCTGTTCCAACCTAAATGCTTCGACGATTCTGTGATTCTCCCTCTGTAGACTTTGCTCCTTTCTCACTTTCCCTCATCCCTCCTCCCTCCTTTCCTACCTGCCAGCTCCAGCACTTTCTCACAAGTACCTTCCATGCAGCTGGGACACAGGACAAAGTCCAGCCTCTGGCATTTACAAAAGCTCCTTGGTGTCCCTGGAGCACCAAGTCCATTCCAGACAAGGCTTCTCTGCAGGTATCAGCAGCTGCATCCCTTCCCATTCCTCCTTTATCAATAAAAAGCACTGCTCTCCTCCTCTTTCCACCCAGAAAGGCTGCCCAAGCTCAGAGAGCAGCTGGAGTCTGTCCAAAGCAACAGCTTCTGTGTTTTCCTTCCTCCAGTTTGACCTGGTGTGTGACAGGGCGGTCCTGAATGATGTCTCCCAGTCCATCTACATGGCTGGCCTTCTCATTGGAGCCACGGTCTTTGGGATGCTGAGTGATAGGTGAGGAAACACAGTTCCTTCTCAGAGACACTGCCCAGCACCCAGGGACAGCCCAGATCCGGGGGCAGACTGTCCATGCACTGAACCTTCACAGGATGCAATCCCCTTGCCCGAGATTGTGCATCCAGGCCCACCTCAGATTTCCAAAAATGTCTGAGGGTTGAAAAGAGAGGCAGATACAGCCTTGTGGGGGGGTTCTTCAGCAATCACAAGTTTAGCCCCTGATGGTATCACAGGCTTTGCCAGAACCATGATGGGTCAACACTGGAGACACTGATTTTTCTGCACATTGTTTCTTGGGGTGGAAAGAGGAGCTATGTTCACATGAGTGTCAAATCTCCTCTGGTTCTCAAATCACTTTGCATCCCTCCTGGGCTCTTCCCTCTCCCCTTGGGGTCTCTCCAGGTTCTGACTGGGTCTTCCCTCTTCTTCCACAGGATAGGCAGGCGGCCAGTCTTTCTCATCTGCATCCTCCTGCAGGCCATCTTTGGCCTGGGAACTGCCTTTGTGCCCCATTTCTATGTGTTCATGGCCTTCAGGTGTGTCGTGGGAGCTGCCGTGTCTGGAATTATGATTGTAGACGTGTCCCTGGGTGAGTGGGATGCCCTTGCCCTGAGGGAGCAGATATCGCCTCACAAGATACAGTAACAAAAGAGAAACCAAAAAACCCGCTGAACCTTTGATTTTCCTCTTAGCTACAGAATGGGTTGGTGTCTCCCACCGGACAAAGGCGCTGCTCATGACTCACACGGCTGGCGCTACTGGGGAAATGTTGGTGGCTGGTTTGACTTATGGAATTCGCCACTGGAGGCTGCTGGAGATTGCAGGATCTGCTCCTATGTTTGCCCTTTTCTTCTATATTTGGTAAGGAGGAGCAGGGCAGAGCTTCTGGAAGACTCAATGCTGATGTAAGGATGTGAGTGAGGAGGAGGCAGCAGCTCAGAACCAAGCTGGGTCTCTCCCTGGAGGAGCTGTAGCAGAGCTCAGCACAACTCCCTGGGCACTGCACTGCTGAGAGCAGCAGCTGCTCTGCTTCAGGTCTCCAAATGTGGCCTTTGAAGCCCAAATTTAGGGTGTTTAGACCCATTGATCCCATGGGCCTTGCACTTTAGAGTTGGGCTTGATGATCCTTGTGGGGCTCTCCCAACACTGAAGGTTCTGTGGTTCTGGGATCTGATCCTGTGGTGATTCCAAGGCTTGCTGGACATGGTCTCAGAGAAAGGGGCTGTGGGGAATCTCAGCAGGACACAGCAGCATGTGCTGGTCTCCTCTCATGGCAGGGTGGTCCCAGAGTCACCTCGCTGGCTGGTGACCAAGGGCAGAATCGAGGAAGCCAAGAAGGTGCTGCAGAAGGCGGCGGCCACCAACAAGCGCAGCATCCCACCAGAGCTCCTGGAGCAGGTACTGGGGGGTCCTGGCCTCAGACACTGCCCTGGGCCTGCCAGCAGCCCCTGGGGCTCAGCTCGTCCCAGAAACATCTCTGCATTCCCACTGGGGCTGCTCTGGCCATGGGCTCTGGGGGACTCCAGCTCCAGCTGAGTTCCACAGGGACCAGGTCAGGCATGAGGCCCAGCCTCTGCTGAGGCTCAGCCTGGAGCCTTCTGGGCTCCCTCTGGGCATGTGGGAAGGACTGAAATGCTTCCCTGGATTTTCTCTTCTGAGCATTCCAGGATGTCACCGATGAGCACAGAGTCTCTCTTTAGTCTCTCTGTTTCCATGCAGAAATGCCCGAAGGGGAGTTCCCTCCTTGCCCACCCCAAAGTCCCCACTCTGGGGAGATGTTCATCCTGAGGAACCTCTCAGTCACCATGCCCTGTGCTGGGCACACAGAGGGCAGTGGGGCTGCCCTCCCTGCCAGAGCACTGCGCTCACAGGCCTGTCCCACTGAGGCTTCCCATGGACTGCAAGTGGAAAAGGAGCTGGACATGGCTTTCCTTTTTGTGCTCTGACTTCTTGTCTTCTGTGTTTTGAAGTTGAAGCCTGAGAAAGAGGTCAAGTCTGGAAGTTTCCTGGATCTCTTCAGGACAAAGAACCTGCGGAAGGTGACTTTGATCATGGCGTGTGTCTGGTAAGACATTCCCTTGTCTCCCCTGTTAAAACTACTAGGTGATACTAAGAAGTTGATGGTTGACAAGAACTATAAATTAAAATTATTTTTCTTGTTGTACACATGTGAATGTCTTGATCTGCTATCATTCCACCTCCACATTCTGGACAAGATTTACCATGTCTGACCATAGGAAGAAGATGATTTTCCATGATATTGTGGGTTTTGTTAGAAAGGCTTGAGTAATTCCAGCTTTGGCAATCCCTGGGCCCTGGAGGAGTTTTGCACCTGTCTAGGATCTTTGGGGTCAGTCTAGAATTTGCAGATCCATTCTGCTTTATCTCCTGCAACTATGACCCATACAACTTTCAAAGGTGCTGCCTAGAACGAAAACAGAGATTGTTGGGAATTTAAATACGTTCCATGTGTTCTAACCTTTCTAAATTTTGGTTATAAACCCCCAGAAAACATCTGGTGACATGTTCTGTCCTGCTTTATTTGAATTTCAGGTTTGCAGACAGCATTGTCTACTATGGGCTGAGCCTCAGCGTGACAGATTTTGGCCTGGACATCTACCTGACACAGCTGGCCTTTGGGGCAGTAGGTCTTCCAGCTCGAATTTCCTGCATTTTCCTGCTGGAATGGTTTGGGAGGAAGAAAGTGCAGGGCATTCTCCTGCTGCTGGCTGGCACGATATGCCTCATCCTCACTGGCATCCCTGAAGGTGAACCTTCCCAGCCTGTGAGGCGAGCTGGGCAGTGCCCTGCACATCCCTACCCTTGCTCAGAGCCATCCTCCCACCCTGGCAGACCCACGCTCACTCCCACAGGCTCAGCTGCCCCCACTGTCACAGCCCCCAGGCTGCTTCATCCCCAGCATTCTGGCTTCCCTCACCTTGGATTCCTTCTCCCTCATGGCTGTGCTGGTTCTCCCACAGCTCCTGGCCCTTGGCAGGCAGTGTCCATTGCCCACCACCCACCCACTGGACGCCACCACCCCCTGGCAGAAAGCTATAGCAGAAGAAGTGCTTTAAGAGCCACCATGTCTCCCTTTCTTAGATGAAGAGAAAAAGCAAATGCCCACTCCCCCTCATCAGTTTGCATCTGATTGTGCCCCAATCCATGTAGATGTCCCCTGCTACTGTGCCAGGGCTGTGAGTGAGACTGCAGATAAGAGTGCGGCTTTGTCAGGGCAGTCGCTGTTCAAAGACTTGTGACCGTCCCAAAGAAGTGTCTTGAAAAAAGGGGCACAGGCATGTCTGTGCTCATGCTGAGTGATTTCAGAACTTTTGTGATCCGGGAAATGCAAATGGAGAAATGGGGTCTTTGTGCAGGGTTCTAAGAAGAACCTTTATTGAGCTTCTTGATCAAAATAATACAGGGATGAAGAGCCTTTCAGGCAGGGAAAGCAGGGATTTATATTTGGACTTTGAGGGGTGGGGCAGAACACCAGGCCCAATGGGATGAGCACACAGGGGTGGAGCAAGGGGGAACAGCCAATGGGATACAGTGAATCTGCATGTCACAGCAAGGCATGCTGGGTGAAGACTTTTTCCTCACCCTAACCAGGGTGGTTATAGCTTGAGGGGTTTACCCTCCAGGGGAGCATTGTGGGCTTCTCCCCTGTTGGCCCACCAGCCTCCACAACGCCCCCTTCTTTATTTAATAAAAAGCCTTGCAGGAGGAGGTGAGAAATTGCTATGGGGAGGAGGTTATGGAAAACAGGGAAAAAACTGGGAAGGAGGAAGACAGAGGAGGGGACATCGTACCAAGATAAATATGAAGGTAAGTGTGATTCTGGGGAAATAACTTGTTTAAACTTGTCTGGTACTTTGCGTCGTCTGTTATCTGGTGATGGGAAGGTTGACTTGGCGTTGTAGTTGATGATGCCATCTTTGTCACCAAGTGCTGTTCCTCTGGTTTTCTGGTAGATCTGTATTTGTCTCAGTAGAACTTTTGTTATTGTCTGTGGAGGTGGTGTTTGCTGTGCCTAAGTTTTTGGCATTTTTGGGAGCCATCTTGGGCCTGATGGTGTTGAGACACAGGCATAGTTTCTTCCCCATGTAATCAGTTAGAAAGGTCTAGATATTTGCTGGGTTTCAGGATCCTTAATCAGCACCAGCGGTTTCTCTTCAAGCTTAGCTCTGGCCAGATTTGAGAAATGCTGAGGTATGGGGGATGTTTGGCTCTGAGAAGGAACAATTTAGAAAATTAATAACATAAAGGGCCTTACAGAGCCTCTCAATGGGAGCTATAATCTCTGTTCCTCCCCACTGCTGATTGAGGACCCTTTTAAGGGTGCCATGAGTCCTTTCTACAATTGATTGCCCTGTGGAAGATTGTGGTATGCCTGTACTGTGTTTACACTCCATTGGCTGAAGAACTCTTAGATTGTTGGAGACATAAGCAGGGAAATTATCTGTCTTGATGCTTTCTGGGACTCCCAGAGTTGTGAGCGCCAGGAGGAAGCGCCTGATGTTGAACACTATGTTTAGCATTCTCTCCTGTGTGTGCTGAGGCAAACACCACACCAGAAAAGGTATCTATGGATACATGAACGTATTTTAACCTCCCAAAAGATGGGAAGTGGGTCACATTGGTCTGCAACAATTGGCAACTCTTGAGGTCTCTGGGATTGACCCTGGAGCAGACGATGGAATTTGGTAGGCTTGACAATTTGAGCAAGTGGCTACCGCAGCTCTTGCTCGCTCTCCGCACAGGTAAAACATCCTCATGAGAGCTGGGATATTTTGATGATAGAAACCGTGTGACAACTTTGCCTGGGTGAAGGTGTCAGGAACACTGGCAGTTTTAGCAGACATGGCTAGTGAGTCTGCCTTCTTGTTTCCCTCCATGATGGCGCCTGGGAGGTCAGTGTGTGACCTCACATGCATTTTGCTGTATGGTTGCTTTCTGTGGGAGATGAGATATATTAATTCAGAAAGCATGAGGTACAAATTTGGGTTGGAGAACTGTTTTAAAAGAGTATGTACTGCCCTCATAGCTACTCTGGTTATGTAGGCCAAATCTGTTACCAGATTAAAAGGTTCTTGGAATTTCTCAAAAGCTCTGATGATGGCAGTTAATTCTGCAATTTGTGGGGATCCTTCCACCATTTGGACATCAGACTGCCACTTCTGTGTCCTGGGATCCATCCAAGTCATTACTGACTTGTGGGATCCTCCTAAGTTGTCAGTAAAAACCATTAGAGCTTTGAGAGATGTTCTACTATGCGTTAGTTTAGGGACCAGACTGACAGCCAAATTGAACAGTTTATGTTTTGGAAGATGAATAGAAATCTGGCCCATGTAGCTATCTAGGGTGAACTGGAAGATCTCATTGATCCCCAGTCATCAATGGAAGGTAAATGTATGTGAACTCACACCCCACAAGAGTGCAGAGGTGAGCCTTTTAGATTAGATTCGCCATAATTTCTTGAGGAGTGGTATTGGTCTTAGTAGGTTGATTATGGGGAAAGACCCACTCAATAATTAAAAGGGGGTCTGTCAAACTTGCATCCCATTGAAAAATTAGGGCATGGAACCTTGGGGCCTTACCTAAGACAATCAGTTGGAAAGGCAAGCTGGCTCGTAATGGTGGGCTTGACACAAAGACAGGGCCTCCTGCACCTTGATGATGGATTCCCAGGCCTCCGGCGTGAGGATGCATGGCAAATCCAGGTCCTCACTGCCACAGAGCAGGTTGAAGAATGGTGCAAGGACCTCCATCATTATCCCCAGCAGGGGACGTACCCAGTTGATGGACCTGCAGAGCTGGTGTAGGTCTCACAGGGTTTTCAGGTCATCCTGGATGGCCAGTTACTGGGGCACAATGGTCCACTCATGGATCCAGAGTCCCCGGTTAGTCCAGAGGCAGGCATGCTGGATTTTGTCTTCGTGGATCTCTAACTCAGCCTCCTCAATGGCTCTGATAGTTCCTTTTAAAGTTACTTTAAGGTAATTTTCTTCAGGTGGGCAGATGAGGATGTCATCTATGTAGTGAGAGAAGACTGCATCAGGGAACAGGCCCCTCATGGGCAACAGGATGTGGAGTACATAACACTGGCATATAGTCAGGGAGTTTTTCATTCCCTGAGGAAGGACCAGCCAGTGGCCCTTTTTAGAGGGGCCTGCCTGCTTGAGGATGAGATCAAAAATGCAAACTTGAGGGCATCTCAAGGATGGAGGGGGATATTAAAGAAACAGTCTTTAATATCAGTGATGGCAAGTTTCCAGACCTAGGGCAGCATAGAAGGTGAGGGCAAATTGGGCTGCAGGGGACCCATGTCTTCAGTGGCGTCATTTGTTTTCCTGAGTTCAGAGAGGAGCCTCCACCTATCTTTGCCAGGTTTTTTCAAAACAAAGATAGGGGAGTTCCAAGGGCTGTTGGTCTCAGTGGTGTGGCCCTTGGCAAGCTTCTCCTCCACAAGGGCCTCTAGTGTGCTCAACTTTTCATTAGAGATGGGCCACTGATAAACCCTCACCAGACAATTTTGTCTCCAGATGAGTTGAGGGATGGTAGGACTGGCGTACTTGCCAGTGGCCCCAACTAAAAAATCTCTACTGGATTTTTAGAGAGGCTGCCCACTGGGATATGAGGTGCCTGCCCCAAAGGGTGGTTGGTGTCCTCACTACAAATGGCTGATGGTCTCCATCTTGCCCACAGCACCTTCTAGGACAATATTTATTTTATTTCTCATGGAAGCTGCTGCACCTCCAATCCCCAAGGTCATCCCCACCATGGGCTGTAGTTCCTAATTTGCTGGCCACTCAGAGCAGGCGATGATGGTGACATAAGCCCCAGGGTCCAGCATGCCCAGCCGGTAGATCTTCTCCCCCTTGCAGAACAGGCCACACTCAATGATGGGTTTGTTTGAGCCCACAACCTGCACCCACATGATGGTGGGGTTGAGGGGAACCTGTTCCAGGCAATCTCTGGGTAATAGAAAAGCCTGTGCAATTGGCGTCACAGTGGAAAGGGGGAAAGGTGGTTCAGTGCAACAGACTGAGACCAAAATTTCATCTTTGGATTCTATAGTCTGTACTTCTGATATGACATGAATTTCATCCAGTCCATTCAAAGTATGTCCTATGATTAGGATGTTCCCAGGACCAGTTTTTCCTGTAGGGATCTTATAAAGGCCCAGTTTTTCCTGTAGGGATCCTATAAATACCTTCACTGGTGAAGTCAATTGACAGCACAGTTACCAACTGGCGCTGGGTGCCCACCTGTATCTTTCTTTATGTTGAATCTCCTGCATGTGGGGTGGAACTCTTAGAGGTGGTCCTTGCTTCTCCTGTTCTTCACAAGTGGTAGGGAGAGCAGGACGGGACGGCCTCTGATTTGATGTTGTAGCATGGGGCTGTCCCACGCTCTTCTTCAGTTTCCTGGACTCTGTTAGTAACATGGCTGATTCTGGAGCCACTGATCGCTTTTCCGGTTGTCCTTAATGAGTAGTCTCTCGGGGCAGTCCTTTAAAAAATGTCTGAAATCGCTGCAGTTGAAACATCTACAATTTTCTTTTGAAGCTATTGCTGCAAAGGCTCCTGATATGCCTTCTGCAATGCCCTTTGCAACGTCTTGGGCAACAGTGTTTTCCCTAGAATTGTGTTTGGTGCAGGCTTCCACCATTTGCTCAATGGATTGTTCAATGTCAAGGGAAAGGGCTCTTACGATTGCTTTGCACTCTATATTTGCATTGGCCATGACCAGTTTATTCAAAACCTCCTTTCAGGCTTCTGGACTTTTTCTTTGTCTTTCAAGTGCAACCTTAAGTCTATCAACAAATTTTATGAAAGTCTCATTTGCTCCTTGTTTAATGTTCGTGAAGTTCTGTGTTGGAGTGGTGCCATCGGGAGTGAGAAGCAGGGATGATTTGGCAGCTGTGGCAATATCATTAAGTGCAACTTCTGGTAAATCTTTTGCTTGGTCCATGAGTTTTTGGAAGTTACCTTCTCCTGCCATTTGTTCAATTGTTAAATTTGGTTTGTTTGCATCTTTGGAATAAGTATCTGCCAATGACTTTAGATATTTTTTCCACTAGCTTTCCCACAGCATGTACTCGGCTGGGGAGAGGAGGTGGTTTATGATGCTTTTAATGTCATGGGGTACTAAAACATGAGCACAGAATGTACCTTCAAGTAGGTTCTTAAAGAAACGTGACCCCTGGCCATGCTCTTTGGCTGTCTCACAAAGCTCTTTAAGTTCCCTGTAGGGAAAGGTCTCCCAGGAGCTGGGTGATGTTGTCCTTCTCCCCACTTTATACACAACTAGGAAGGCCAAGATTTTTTGGCCAGTTCTGGATCCCACTCCTAAGTGGCGTTGCTCTGAGTTTTGGCCCAGCAATACTCAGACCTGGGAGTGGAATCTGAGTCTGAGGAATCGCTACTCATCCTCCAAGGAGGATGGAGGGCACTTTCTGACTGCATGGGGCCTTCTTGGGCAACCAGAATCTTCCAGTTGGTGAACAGCAATGGAGGCCAATATGGATTCCTTGTGGTCGCTGTCATTGCTACTTCTGGCTCCAGTGTTGTAGGAACTGGAAGGGGAGTGACCATCTGGGGAGGAGCCAAAAACAGATGGGGTACAGGAAAGGATGGGGTCCAGGATGGGGAGGGAATTCCCAACGGAAGGGGAGTGTCCCAGTGCTGTTACACCCATCAATGCAGGGGGAAGGGAGAAGCCCAGCAAGTTGGAGAGTACAGAAAAAGGCAGAGGAGAGGCAGGAAAGTGGCCATTTTGGGGTGTGAGGGTGGGAAAACTTGGGCAAGGAGAGGATAAAATGGCAGGGCTGGCCATGTTACCAGCACCATTTTGCAGGGTAACAACGGGAAGAGACAAAACAGGGTGTGCGGGTGTAGGAAGAAAGTTAAGGGGAAAGTCCAGAGCAGCATGGCCTGTGCCATCCTGGCAAGGGGAGGAGAGAGATGGGGAGGCATCAGGGAGACAGCAGCAACCCTCTGCTGAATAGTGACATCCGCCTGCCAATTGCCCCTCTGGTGGGGAAGAGGGTTTAGGGGCTTGGGGAGAGGACGAAGAAAAACTGGTTTTGAACTGGGGACCCAAAACTTTTCCCAAATCATTCCCTATTTTCTTCATTGACTAAACAATTATGTGAAACAAAGGATAAAATTTCCCAAAACTAATTAGAAAGAATAAAATCATGGTTAAGGTTAATAATCTCTTAAGATTCCCCATAGAAAACCTAAATTTCCCCGCTACATGGGCACCCACAACTTGGAAAAAGATGTCTCTTTGAGAAGGGCTCAGTTTAGGGCAAGTAAGATTGCTGACCATCCTCAAACTTCTATCCCACACCCAGCAGCAAAAGAGAGAAAGAAAGGCAAAAGACCCCAACATAAACGCACAAAATTTCTTTGGGCTAGCAATGCCCACAGGGCCAATGAAAACCTGCTGGATGGGTGGTCAGCCCATTGACCAGCTGCCAGCATCTTCTTCGAGGTCTTCAGAAGGTCCCAGTCCCTCAGAGAGCCCTCACCAAAATGCAGGAGGTTCTCCTTGGGGAAGTGGCTGCACCAACAGCGACTTTTCTCCTGCAGCTGGAAGCTGCAGGAGGTGCATCTTCGGGGACATATTTGCAAAGGCCCCACATTGGGCACCATTAGTCACAGAGGGCATTGTTCAGAGTGCCACAACTGTCACAAAGAAGGGTCTTGAAAAAGACAGCTCAGGGACACAGGCACATCTGTGCTCACGCTGAGTAATCCAAGATATGCAGATGGAGAGACAGGGTCTCTGTGTAGGGTTCCAAGACAATCCTTATTGAGCTTCTTCCTTGAAAGAATACAGGAATGAAAAGCCTTTCAGGCACGGAAACCAGGGATTTATATATGGATTTTAAGGGGTGGGGCAGAACACCCAGCCCAATGGGAGGAGGGCTCAGGGGTGGAGCAAGAGGGAAGGGACAATGGGATACACTGAATCTTCATGTCACAGCAAGGCATGGTGGGAGAAGTATTTTTCCTCACCCTAACCAGGGTGGTTATAGCCTCAGGAGTTTTCTCACCAGGGGAGTGTTATGGACTTTTTCCCTGTTAGCCCACAAGACTCCACAAGGTTTCCCAATGCTTTCCAGGTCAGGGACATGGCATTTGCAACTGAGCACTCGCCAAACACCTGTGCTGGCTCAGCAGCTCACTTCAGTTGCACATCTCGAAAATGCTCAAGGGCACAGGAGAAATCTGGGTTCTCTTTGCCAGAGAGTATTTTTCAGGTAAGGGTATGCTGGAGATCATTTCCAATGGGTTAGGTGGTAGCTTTGCTTAGCAAGTCTATTAGAAACGGCTGTCCCAAGAATTCCCACTGCTGAGAGTTCTGGACCCAAGTGAACCATTCCCCTGGAGATTACAGTGGTCATTTCTCCTCCTCTTTTCAGACCAGGCCGTGGTAATCACTGTCTTAGCCACCATCGGCAAGTTCACAGCCACGGCCGCTTTCTCCACCTCCTACGTCTACACTGCTGAGCTCTTCCCCACAATCCTCAGGTGAGATGTCCCCCCACATCAGAGCTTCCTTCTGCCATGGCTGGAGGTGGCCATGGGGCCACATTCAGTGCAGGAGTGTTGACCCCTGCCCTCCCTGTGCCCCTCTCTCCCGCAGGCAGACGGGTGTGGGGCTGTGCTCGACCATGGCGAGGGTGGCTGGGATCCTGGCCCCGCTGATCATCCCCCTGGCCCAGTACCACCGCGCCATCCCCAAAGCCATCTTTGGGAGCATCCCTGTGCTGGTGGCCCTGTTCTGCATCCTGCTGCCCGAGACCCGTGGCATTGACCTGGCAGATGACACAGGGAACCAACAACCTCTAGATGAGGTGGGTACAGGAAACTCTGAATTTAAGCGAAAAAATATCCAAAACTGCAAATTTAAGGCAAAGAAATTGTCAGAATCAGGGATGAATACAGTCTCATCTTGTCCTCCTTCCTTCTTGTCTTCAGGAGCAGAAAACTGAAGTGTCTCTCTGAGACACCAGAGATGATGACAGAGACTTGGAGAAGGATGTCTGCAGATGCTCAGAGAGCAAGCGATGATGGGACAGGCACCACTAACAGTCTAGTCTGAGCCCATCATTCTTGTAGCAGACCAGGGAGGCATTGCTGCCTGGAAACTGGTCTTTCACATGGTGAACACAATACCCATAGTCACAGGGAGAGGAGATCTATGTCACTCTGCCTTTGGAACAGATGCACTTCCAAGTGTCCCTGAAACCCAGTTTGGTCATGCCTGGCTGGCTTCCCAATGTGTTCCCCAGTCCTTTGCAAGCTGGTACCCGTGGAACCATCCCTGTCGTGTTTTACAGCAATAAAGAATCACCAGTAGAGTGGCTGTACTGGGCAAAAGCGGGCGCTGCGTTTGTCCCTCCTGCTCTCAATCCCTTGGGTCGTTGGGCTGCACCTCAGCCCAAGCCTCGACGTTTGATCAGGATGTCACTGCACCCCTGTCACACACGTATTTAGCTTTTCTTTCCATGTGGTGTTGAACTTGAGTTTCTAAATTAACAATATAAATTATGCTCTGAGTTTGATAAGAGACACTTGTAATGCAATATGTGAATAATAAATAGTGTTGACTTTTTTCTTTACCTACTTTTTCACAGCTGGCCTTTGTTACTGCTCATAGCTCTGGTTTATGTTCCTGAAAAAAGCCTGCACTGAGCCTGCAACCCTACCAGGCTGCAGGCAGCAGGGCAGGCAGGATGGTGCTCAGGGGTCAGCAGGGAGCACTGGAGAAGGGAAGATTCTTACCTGGAATCACCTACACCAAGGAAAGAGAGCAGGGCTGTTCCTGGCCCAAGAACAGAGAGCTGAGAGGCCCTGGAGAGGCTGGGGATGGGGATGGGGATGTGCCTGAAGGGAAGCAGGGTGGGAAGGTGTCCCAGAGAGTGGCTGCAATCCAGCAGGGCCAAGCCCAGCTGAAGACAGGACCTGCCTGTGCCTCCCTCCTTCCCATCCTGGAGCCTGTGAAAGCCCTGCCTGGTGCCTCACTGGCTCCCCACCCCACACAGCAAAGCACCAAACCCATCCCCAGGATGTACCTGGAGGGCACAGGGGGCTGCACTCTCACTGCCACAGAGGTGCCAGGGACACAAAACAAGGTCTGTGCATCACTGAGCACACCAGAAACACCACAAACCAACCTCACTAGAAACAAACACCTCACTAGAGCCCTGGGACACCTCCAGCCTCTCGCTTCTTGATGGGCAGGATGAGATTAATATGAGAGACCTGGAAGGGATTCAGGGCTGTGAACTCCAGCTGCAGGTGGATCCACAACGCCAGGCTCCAAAGGCAGCAGAAGAAATGTTTGGGATGGGTCCCAGTGCTGAAGGCTCCACAAAAAAGCATCTCCCTCCACAGGATGACAATTGTCCCTCAACATACATGTTCAGCAGCTGTGCTTCTGAAATCTCCAATCAGGGTGTCCTGGATCATTTTCATGTTGATTCCACCAAAACAGACCAGGATGCTTCTGAAAAAATGAACAGGAGCAGAAAAACATTGGGAGACAAGGAAGATTATGACAGTCTGTCTTCTGAAGATTGGAAATGTTAAATTATAATCTTTCAGAGAAGGAGTTCTTTATATAGGTGAAAAAAAAAAACCAACAGTGAGAGCTGTGTGGTTTTTTTAACCTTCTAATATAAGCACAAGTTTGCTGATATGGGACCAAAAATGATTCTTGAAATAAGATGAACAATGATAAGCAAAGAAAAGTGAAATGAGCTTGCCAAGGTTGGAAGCGCGGAGGAGGGAAATGAACCCTGGTGTCCTGAAGTCTTGGGTTGTGGGGACATTGCTAAATCTGCTCTCCCTGTGCCCCTGCACTCTGCTCCTCCCTGAGTACCCTTTGCATAAATATTACATGACATAAATGTTATAGGAGTTAACAATTATACTCATGATAAACAAGCTCAGGAGAAACCCCAGAGGGCCACAGCATGAACACGTGCACACTGAAAAGGGCCATAAAGCATATCAGTTCACATGTTTTAATCAGCTGTCTGTAAAATAACTTAAAGGTGCTAAAATGATTAATTTTTAAAACAGAACAAAATGAAATGCAACAGATAACAAATAACAGATAACAAAATACAATAAAATAAAATAAAGTATAAGAAAATTATAAAATGGCCCAATAATCTCCCTGCCTCACCAGTGCCAAAAGGAGGAATGGGAGGGGACACCATGAGCTGCACACAGCAGGGTGAGCCTGAAGACTTGAGATTGATGCAGAGAAGGCAGGACAAGGACAAATGTCTCTGCCAGAGCAGATCTCATTGGAAAAGCCACCCCACCAAAGGCCAGAGATGCATTCAGGGTTAAAAGAATCTCTGGAAGTTGTGTAGTTCAGCCTCCTGCTCAGGGAATGTCTCTGAATAACAGCAAGTCCACTCATCCAAGGATGTTCATGCAGAGCTGAGTGATGTTTGGCTGTGTGGTGTGTGCAGATGATAAATGCACTGCACTGATGTGATTTTACACAACTCTAAGTAACATTTACTCCTCTCTTCTTTTATTCTGAACAGCACTAACCATTGGGATCTCACTCTCCCACTCCAGCTTATGGGTGATGCTTTCAAATAAAATATTCTTCTCCTTTACTGACTCTTATAAGCACAACAGAGCTATTCCCACTCCTGAAACACCAATCCAGGTTGTGTGACCCAGGGGTAGTTTAGATCTAGTTTTGACTAGATTTTGACTAACCAGGGTTTCTACAAATGAAAACAGAGAGCTTGGGACACAGCTGTCAAGAGCAAGTCTATTGGACTACCAGACACATTTCCTGCTCCAGAGGGGAAGTGCTCTTCTGCTCCTCTTCCATATTCTCTCACATACCTCTGTCTCCAGGATGCGCTCTGTAGTCATTAAACCATTAATGGGAGCAGCAAATTTACTCTGTTTGCATCCCCATCCCCAGAAAAATTAACGCTCATTTGTAGAATGCCACCCTTATGCCTGAGACACAAACCTTGAGCTGCAGCACAGCTGCCTTCAGGAGGCCTTGTGGCACTTGTCAGGCTGGAGAAGGACAAGATGTCCGTATACCATCCCCAAGAGTGACAGTGCTCTGGCACCTTTGATCTACTCTCTAGTTCAGGGAGGGAACGGCTGGTGACAAAGTGCAGCCTGCAGCACTGCACTGTATCATCAGAATGGACTGGTGTGCCAGTGCAGGTGCTCATTTTATCACACTGGATTAGGGCTTTAGTGCTCACACAGTTTAAACATTAATATTTGCCTATTTAAGCCATAGGCACCAGCACAGCCTGGCCACAGAGGTGCTGCCATGGCTGAGTTTGGGGATCTTTTAAAGGCTCTGGGGGAGTTTGGGCTCTATCAGAAACTGCTGATCCTGCTCCTCTCCCTCCCACTCCTTCTCAACCCTTTCCAAATGGTTGGCCAAGTGTTCATGGTGGTGGAAGTGCCTCACCACTGTGACACCAGCTGGATCCTCGCCGTGGGCCCCAACCTGACAGAGGAAGAGCAGCTGAACCTCACCCTGCCCCGGGGCCCCGACGGGCACTTTGAGCAGTGCTCCATGTTCTCCCCGGTGGACTGGGACCTGGATTCCATCCTGGCCTATGGGCTGAACCACACTGAGAAGTGCAGCAGTGGCTGGGTGTACCCCTCCGAGCAGCCACCATCCCTGCTGACCGAGGTCTGTACCTGCTGCTGCATCTGCTGGGTGTGGAAGGGAGGGATGGGAATATCCTGGGCTCTGCTTTGGTCAGCCAGTGCCAGCTGTGGAGCAGAAGAGCTGTGGGTGAGACTTTCACAATAATGTCTTACGTCAAAAGTTCTTCAGCATTTTTCCCTTCCTGTATGGTTCTCCAGCTTTCTTTAGTCAAAAGTTCTTCAGCCTTATGCCCTTCCTTCTATGGATATCCAGCTTACTTTCTGCAGCTCTAAAATACCTGAATGGTATTATATCAGTGCCTCTAGTAATTTTTCCACTGTAAATGTCTGGATCTGCAGATTCCGGGGATCCATTATCAGTTTGATGTTTGGCACTGTTTTTGACATTCACCTGGGTACAAAAGAAGAGAAGTGCAATAAGCCAACATTAACCATGAGCACAAGCCTCATTGCCTTCTGGGAGGGGTGCAATATCTTGGGCTGTGCTTTGGCCAGCCAGTGCCAGCTGTGGGGCAGTCAGGCTGAGATTTACTGCAGGGTTTTGCCTCCACCACACAAATGGCAGCTGGAATCCTTGGGAGCTCATTGCAGCAAGGCCATGATGAGGATGCCTGGGGAGGGCACAGGCAGGGACCGTGGGGGTGTGAGTCCAGCACATGTTCTGCTCACCATCTGTCCCCTTTCCACTCTCCAGACCCTTGACTTCATGATGTAGCTGCATGGAGTGACCTTCTGAGCTCCCCTGCCACAGTAGCACCTGTACTTCTGCCTGCTTCTACTCACAGCATCTCTGTAAAAGACATTTCCCTTCCAAGTGCTTGTCATTGATATTTCTTGGGCCTCCAGGAACCCTCAGTAAGGCAACAAGACATGCCAGGGCTTTGCAGTTGAGAAAAAGCCTTGTTTATCAGCATCCTCAACTTCTCCATTCTGCCTTTCTCCCACCTTCTAGTTGACATGGTCATGGTCTGTCACACACTCTACTTGATGTTCTTGGAGATCTTTTCCAACCTAAATGATTCCATGATTCTGTGGAATCATTTAGGTTGGAAAAGACCTCCAAGAACATCAAGTTTGCTCCCTCTGTGGACCTTTGCTCCTTTCTCACTTTCCCTCATCCCTCCTCCCTCCTTTCCTACCTGCCAGCTCCAGCACTTTCTCACAAGTACCTTCCATGCAGCTGGGACACAGGACAAAGTCCAGCCTTTGGCATTTACAAAAGGTCCTTGGTGTCCCTGGAGCACCAAGTCCATTCCAGACAAGGCTTCTCTGCAGGTGTCAGCAGCTGCATCCCTTCCCATTCCTCCTTTATCAATAAAAAGCACTGCTCTCCTCCTCTTTCCACCCAGAAAGGCTGCCCAAGCTCAGAGAGCAGCTGGAGTCTGTCCAAAGCAACAGCTTCTGTGTTTTCCTTCCTCCAGTTTGACCTGGTGTGTGACAGGGCGGTCCTGAATGATGTCTCCCAGTCCATCTACATGGCTGGCCTTCTCATTGGAGCCACGGTCTTTGGGATGCTGAGTGATAGGTGAGGAAACACAGTTCCTTCCCACAGACACTGCCCAGCACCCAGGGACAGCCCAGATCCAGGGGCAGACTGTCCATGCACTGAACCTTCACAGGATGCAATCCCCTTGCCTGAGATTGTGCATCCAGGCCCACCTGAGATTTCCAAAAATGTCTGAGGGTTGAAAAGAGAGGCAGATACCGCCTTGTGGGGGGGGTTCTTCAGCAATCACAAGTTTAGCCCCTGATGGTGTCTCAGGCTTTGCCAGAACCATGATGGGTCAACACTGGAGACACTGATTTTTCTGCACATTGTTTATTGGGGTGGAAAGAGGAGCTATGTTCACATGAGTGTCAAATCTCCTCTGGTTCTCAAATCACTTTGCATCCCTCCTGGGCTCTTCCCTCTCCCCTTGGGGTCTCTCCAGGTTCTGACTGGGTCTTCCCTCTTCTTCCACAGGATAGGCAGGCGGCCAGTCTTTCTCATCTGCATCCTCCTGCAGGCCGTCTTTGGCCTGGGAACTGCCTTTGTGCCCCATTTCTATGTGTTCATGGCCTTCAGGTGTGTCGTGGGAGCTGCCGTGTCTGGAATTATGATTGTAGTCGTGTCCCTGGGTGAGTGGGACGCCCTTGCCCTGAGGGAGCAGATGTGGCCTCACAAGATACAAGAAATTGTATCACAAGGTGCAATAACAAAAGAGAGCCCAAAACAAAGCCTGAACATTTGTTTCTCCTCTTAGCTACAGAATGGGTTGGTGTCTCCCACCGGACAAAGGCGCTGCTCCTCACTCACAAGGCTTATGCCATCGGGCAGATGTCAGTGGCTGGTTTGAGTTATGGAATTCGCCACTGGAGGCTGCTGGAGATTGCAGGATCTGCTCCTATGTTTGCCCTTTTCTTCTATATTTGGTAAGGAGGAGCAGGGCAGAGCTTCTGGAAGACTCAATCCTGGGGGTTTAGCTGGTCAGAGTGACCCCGAGAGGTGTTAGAAAGTCTCTTTTCCCAGCCTGGTGGTCAAAGAAGTCAAAACTCTTCATTTCTCGGTCTCAAGGTTGTTTCTTGTATCTTATCTATTAAATTCTTTCTCCTGGCCTGATGATATCTGCTCAGCAGGACAGACAGAGGCACTCTGCCTGCCTGCAGGACAGTGTTATCTTTTTATACTAAAAACTACGTGTACAAGATTTACAATTATTGCCCAATACCTACCACCTATGTTAGACAGTGAGCTTCTACTCTAACCCAATCTAAAAGTGCCAACATCACAGCAGAAGATGGAGGCTAAGAAGGAGAAAGGCTGGACATGCCCAGATCCCTCCATCTTGCCCCCTGAACCCCCATGCTTAAAACCCCAAAAATCTATTTTTTCGCCCTGCGACAAACTAATTGTTATTCTACTTACACTGTTGTGGCTTCCTGATCTTCATATAACGTTGGCAACTTGCTCCATGGGTCATAATCAAACCCACGGGAGTCTTGGGCTATGTGCCAGGGTTTCTGAGACCCCTGGCAGGGGTCCTAACAATCCAGGACAGCCAGAGGGATGTCTTGAGTTCCAACAACATAGCCCTGATGTGAGGGTGTGAGAGAGGAGGAGGAGGCAGCAGCTCAGAACCAAGCTGGGTCTCTCCCATCAGAGTGCAGGTGCTGGAGGAGCTGCTGCAGAGCTCAGCACATCTCCCTGGGCACTGCACTGCTGACAGCAGCAGCTGCCCTGATTCAGGTCTCCAAATGTGGCCTTTGGAGCCCAAATTTAGGATGTTTAGACCCATTGATCCCATGGGCCTTGCACTTTAGAGTTGGGCTTGATGATCCTTGTGGGTCCCTTCCAACACTGAAGGTTCTGTGGTTCTGGGATCTGATCCTGTGGTGATTCCAAGGCTTGCTGGACATGGTCCCAGAGAAAGGGGCTGTGGGGGATCTCAGCAGGACACAGCAGCATGTGCTGGCCTCCTCTCATGGCAGGGTGCTCCCAGAGTCACCTCGCTGGCTGGTGACCAAGGGCAGAATCGAGGAAGCCAAGAAGGTGCTGCAGAAGGCGGCGGCCACCAACAAGCGCAGCCTCCCACCAGAGCTCCTGGAGCAGGTACTGGGGGGTCCTGGCCTCAGACACTGCCCTGGGCCTGCCAGCAGCCCCTGGAGCAGGTACTGGGGGGTCCTGGCCTCAGACACTGCCCTGGGCCTGCCAGCAGCCCCTGGGGCTCAGCTCATCCCAGAAACATCTCTGCATTCCCACTGGGGCTGCTCTGGCCATGGGCTCTGGGGGACTCCAGCTCCAACTGCGTTCCACAGGGACCAGGTCAGGCAAGAGGCCCAGCCTCTGCTGAGGCTCAGCCTGGAGCCTTCTGGGCTCCCTCTGGGCATGTGGGAAGGACTGAAATGCTTCCCTGGCTTTTCTCCTCTGAGCATTCCAGGAGTGTCACCGATGAGCACAGAGTCTCTCTTTAGTCTCTCTGTTTCCATGCAGAAATGCCTGAAGGGGAGTTCCCTCCTTGCCCACCCCAAAGTCCCCACTCTGGGGAGATGTTCATCCTGAGGAACCTCTCAGTCACCATGCCCTGTGCTGGGCACACAGAGGGCAGTGGGGCTGCCCTCCCTGCCAGAACACTGCGGTCACAGGCCTGCCCCACTGAGGCTTCCCATGGACTGCAAGTGGAAAAAGAGCTGGACATGGGTTTCCTTTTCTTGCTCTGACTCTTTGTCTTTCTGTGTTTTGAAGTTGAAGCCTGAGAAAGAGGTCAAGTCTGGAAGTTTCCTGGATCTCTTCAGGACAAAAGACCTGCTGAAGGTGACTTTAATCATGGCGTGTGTCTGGTAAGACATTCCCTCGTCCCATCTGTTAAAACTATTAGATGAAAGAAAGGAAGTTGATGGCTGACAAGAACTGTAAGTTAAAGTGCTTTTTTGGTAATACACCTGTGAATGTCTTGATCTGCTGTCATTCTATACTCCAAATACATGGTAAATACCGATTTACCATTTCTGGGCATGGGAAGAAGATTATTTTCCATGATACTGTGGGTTTTGTTAGAAAGGCTTGAGTAATTCCAGCTTTGGCAATCCCTGGGCCCTGGAGGAGATTTGCACCTATCTAGGAGCTTTGGGTTCAATCTAGAATTTTCTGACCATATGGAGATCCATTCTGCTTTATCTCCTGCAACTACGACCCATACAACTGTCAAAGGTGCTGACTAGAACCAAAACAGAGATTGTTGCGAATTTAAGTAATTTGCATGTGTTTTAACCTTTCTAATATTTGGTTATAAATCCCTAGAAAACCATCTGCTGACATGTTCTATCCTGCTTTATTTGAATTTCAGGTTTGCAGACAGCATTGTCTACTATGGGCTGAGCCTCAGCGTGACAGATTTTGGCCTGGACATCTACCTGACACAGCTGGCCTTTGGGGCAGTGGAGCTTCCAGCTCGAATTTCCTGCATTTTCCTGCTGGAATGGTTTGGGAGGAAGAAAGTGCAGGGCATTCTCCTGCTGCTGGCTGGCACGATATGCCTCATCCTCACTGGCATCCCTGAAGGTGAACCTTCCCAGCCTGTGAGGCGAGCTGGGTAGTGCCCTGCACATCCCTACTCTTGCTCAGAGCCATCCTCCCACCCTGGTAGACCCACACTCACTCCCACAGGCTCAGCTGCCCCCACTGTCACAGCCCAGGCTGCTTCATCCCCAGCATTCTGGCTTCCCTCACTTTGCATTCCTTCTCCCCAAGGGCTGTGCTGGTTCTCCCACAGCTCCTGGCCCTTGGCAGGCAGTGTCCATTGCCCACCACCCACCCACTGGACGCCACCACCCCCGGGCAGAAAGCTATAGCAGAAGTGCTTTAAGAGCCACCATGTCTCCCTTTCTTAGATGAAGAAAAAAAGCAAATTCCCACTCCCCTTCATGAGTTTGCATCTGTTTGTGCCCCAGTCCATACCCCACCCTGCTGCTTTGCCAGGGCTGTGAGTGAGACTGTAGATAACAGTGGGGCTTCCCAATGCTTTCCAGGTCAGGGACATGGCATTTCCAAACAAGCACTGAAGTGAGCTGGCTCACTTCTTTTGCACATCTCGAAAATGCCTAAGGCCTCAGGAGAAATCTGAGTTCTCTTTGCCAGAGAGTATTTTCGAGGTATGGGTACGCTGGGGATCATTTCCAAGGGGTTAGGTGGTAGATTGGATTAGCAAGTCTATTTGAGAGGGCTGTCCCAAGGAATCCCACTGCTGAGAGTTCTGGTCCCAAGTGAACCATTCCCCTGGAGATTACAGTGGTTGTTTGTCCTCTTCCCCTCAGAACAGCCCGTGGTAATCACTGTCCTGGCTGTCATCGGCAAGTTCACAGCCACGGGTGCTTTTTCCACCTCCTACGTCTACGCCGCTGAGCTCTTCCCCACAATCCTCAGGTGAGATGTCCCCCCACATCAGAGCTACCTTCTGCCATGGCTGGAGGTAGCCATGGGGCCACATTCAGTGCAGGAGTGTTGACCCCTTGTACGAGCATCAGGGGCTAGGATGGTGGGGATGGATGGAGATGAGACATCTCTGAAGCCAGGTCGTGGAACTTGTGGGTTTATTGCAAAGGGCCTGGGTGCAGGGCCCTGCTGGGCGCTGCCAGGCACAGCTCGGAGCAGGACTGAGAGATGAGAGGGGTAGAGAGGATGAGAGGGTGAGAGAGAGAGGTTCCCATTACAATGCAATAAATCTTCTTCTGTGTTGAATATTCTGATTCTCACTAACCAATCTAGTACAAGATACAAATCCTACAGCATTTACATACAGCCTATAAGAATCATGACATTACCATACTATGTTACATTTTAAACTCTAAAAACTCCTCTCTGGGCCCCTTCTGCCAAGCTTGCTTTCCACAAGCAGAGGGTAAAATTTTATCAAAAGAGGATTACCTTCAGCTGGCCTCACCATTGTTTTTCAGTTGTTCAGTAACTGAGGTATCTCAAAGTTTGCTTACATTTCAATCTCGCTTATAGTTTCTATATCCTCAAAATCTTTTGCCAGACAATCATATTTATAAAGTTTTCCTTTTTCATCTTCCCCAACATCCCTGCCCTCCCTGTGCCCCTCTCTCCCACAGGCAGACGGGCGTGGGGCTGTGCTCGACCATGGCAAGGGTGGCCGGGATCCTGGCCCCGCTGATCATCCCCCTGGCCCAGTACCACCGCGCCATCCCCAAAGCCATCTTTGGGAGCATCCCTGTGCTGGTGGCCCTGTTCTGCATCCTGCTGCCCGAGACTCGTGGCATTGACCTGGCAGATGACACAGGGAACCAACAACCTCTAGATGAGGTGGGTACAGGAAACTGAATTTAAGCGAAAAAATATCCAAAACTGCAAATTTAAGGCAAAGAAATTGTCAGAATCAGGGATGAATACAGTCTCATCTTGTCCTCCTTCCTTCTTGTCTTCAGGAGCAGAAAACTGAAGTGTCTCTCTGAGACACCAGAGAAGATGACAGAGACTTGGAGAAGGATGTCTGCAGATGCTCAGAGAGCAAGCGATGATGGGACAGGCACCACTAACAGTCTAGTCTGAGTCCATCATTCTTGAAGCAGACCAGGGAGGCATTGCTGCCTGGAAACTGGTCTTTCACATGGTGAACACAATACCCATGATCACAGGGAGAGGAGATCTATGTCACTCTGCCTTTGGAACAGATGCACTTCCAAGTGTCCCTGAAACCCAGTTTGGTCATGCCTGGCTGGCTTCCCAATGTGTTCCCCAGTCCTCTGCAAGCTGGTACCCGTGGAACCATCCCTGTCATGTTTTACAGCCATAAAAATCACTGTTGCAGTAAAGACACATGTTTCTTCATCCACCATATCCAAACCTTATTCTTCACAGCACATTCATATGATTTTCTAAAGGCATTGAATTTAATTCTAATTGGTTAGTAACTTATTGCAACTCAGTTCATTGGTTTGTAGTTGCTCATGTCCGTGCATGATAAAGGCTTTCTTCTTTACAGATGTTTCTTCTTTTCTTCACGGACTCTCACGAGTTCAGACTTCTTATTTTCACAGGTGTCAGATGGTTCTCGCAGGTAAAGGCTGCCAGGCTGAATCTCACCTGTCAGGCCAGCTGTTAGCTGTACCCATCAGAATCAGTAGGCCTGAGCTATGATTTTACAAGGACTTTCTTTTGTAAGGTTTTACCCAAACACAATAAAGAATCACCAGTAGAGTGGCTGTACTGGGCAAAAGCGGGCGCTGCGTTTGTCCCTCCTGCTCTCAATCCCTTGGGTCGTTGGGCTGCACCTCAGCCCAAGCCTCGACGTTTGATCAGGATGTCATTGCACCCCTGTCACACACGTATTTAGCTTTTCTTTCCATGTGGTGTTGAACTTGAGTTTCTACATGAATAATATAAATTATGCTCTGAGTTTGATAAGAGACACTTGTAATGCAATATGTGAATAATAAATGGTGTTGACTTTTTTCTTTACCTACTTTTTCACAGCTGGCCTTTGTTACTGCTCATAGCTCTGGTTTATGTTCCTGAAAAAAGCCTGCACTGAGCCTGCAACCCTACCAGGCTGCAGGCAGCAGGGCAGGCAGGATGGTGCTCAGGGGTCAGCAGGGAGCACTGGAGAAGGGAAGATTCTTACCTGGAATCACCTACACCAAGGAAAGAGAGCAGGGCTGTTCCTGGCCCAAGAACAGAGAGCTGAGAGGCCCTGGAGAGGCTGGGGATGGGGATGTGCCTGAAGGGAAGCAGGGTGGGAAGGTGTCCCAGAGAGTGGCTGCAATCCAGCAGGGCCAAGCCCAGCTGAAGACAGGACCTGCCTGTGCCTCCCTCCTTCCCATCCTGGAGCCTGTGAAAGCCCTGCCTGGTGCCTCACTGGCTCCCCACCCCACACAGCAAAGCACCAAACCCATCCCCAGGATGTACCTGGGGGGCACAGGGGGCTGCACTCTCACTGCCACAGAGGTGCCAGGGACACAAAACAAGGTCTGTGCGTCACTGAGCACACCAGAAACACCACAAACCAACCTCACTAGAAACAAACACCTCACTAGAGCCCTGGGACACCTCCAGCCTCTCGCTTCTTGATGGGCAGGATGAGAATAATGTGAGAGACCTGGAAGGGATTCAGGGCTGTGAACTCCAGCTGCAGGTGGATCCACAACGCCAGGCTCCAAAGGCAGCAGAAGAAATGTTTGGGATGGGTCCCAGTGCTGAAGGCTCCACAAAAAAGCATCTCCCTCCACAGG
Organism: Zonotrichia leucophrys gambelii; assembly: GCF_028769735.1. NCBI lineage: Eukaryota > Metazoa > Chordata > Aves > Passeriformes > Passerellidae > Zonotrichia > Zonotrichia leucophrys. The sequence goes on along the minus strand of NC_088171.1, from coordinate 5,443,174 downwards.
ATGACAATTGTCCCTCAACATACATGTTCAGCAGCTGTGCTTCTGAAATCTCCAATCAGGGTGTCCTGGATCATTTTCATGTTGATTCCACCAAAACAGACCAGGATGCTTCTGAAAAAATGAACAGGAGCAGAAAAACATTGGGAGACAAGGAAGATTATGACAGTCTGTCTTCTGAAGATTGGAGATGTTAAATTATGATCTTTCAGAGAAGGAGTTTTTTATATAGGTGAAAACAAAAAAGTCAACTGGGAGAGCTGTGTGGTTTTTTTAACCTTCTAAAATAAGCACAAGTTTGCTGATATGGGACCAAAAGTGATTCTTGAAATAAGCTGTACAATGATAAGCAAAGAAAAGTGAAATGTGCTTGCCAAGGTCGGAAGCGCAGAGGAGGGAAATGAACCCTGGTGTCCTGAAGTCTTGGGTTGTGGGGACATTGCTAAATCTGCTCTCCCTGTGCCCCTGCACTCTGCTCCTCCCTGAGTGCCCTTTGCATAAATATTACATAACATAAATACTATAGGAGTTAACAATTATACTCATGATAAACAAGCTCAGGAGAAACCCCAGCGGGCCACAGCACGAACACGTGCATACTGGAAAAGGTCATAAATCATGTCAGTTCACATGTTTTAATCAGCTGTCTGTAAAAAATGGTAAAGGTGTTAAAATGATTAATTTTTAAAACAGAACAAAATTAAATGTAATTAACGAAATAAAATAAAATAAAATAAAATAAAATAAAATAAAATAAAATAAAATAAAACAAAATAAAGTATAATAAAATTATAAAATGGCCCAATAATCTCCCTGCCTCACCAGTGCCAAAAGGAGGAATGGGAGGGGACACCATGAGCCGCACACAGCAGGGTGAGCCTGAAGACTTGAGATTGATGCAGAGAAGGCAGGACAAGGACAAATGTCTCTACCAGAGCAGATCTCCCCAGCCATGTCATCCCACCAAAAGGCCAGAGATGCATACAGGGTTAAAAGAATCTCTGGAAATTGTGTAGCTCAGCCTCCTGCTCAGGAAATGTCTCTGAGTAACAGCAAGTCCACTCATCCAAGGATGTGCATGCAGAGCTGAGTGATGTTTGGCTGTGTGGTGTGTGCACTGCACTGGTGTGATTTTATACAACTCTAAGTAACATTTAGAGTTACTGTCTTCTTTTATTCTGAACAGCACTAACCTTTGGAATCTCACTCTCCCACTCCAGCTTATGGGTGATGCTTTCAAATAAAATATTCTTCTCCTTTACTGACTCTTATAAGCACAACAGAGCTATTCCCACTCCTGAAACACCAATCCAGGTTGTGTGACCCAGGGGTAGTTTAGATCTAGTTTTATGACTAACCAGGGTTTCTACAAATGAAAACAGAGAGCTTGGGACACAGCTGTCAAGAGCAATTTCCAAGAGCAGACACATTTCCTGCTCCAGAGGGGAAGTGCTCTTCTGCTTCTCTTTCATATTCACTCACATATCTCTGTCTCCAGGATGTACTCTATAGTCATTAAACCATTAATGAGAGCAGCAAATTTACTCTGTTTGCATCCCCACCCCCAGGAAAATTAACCCTCATTTGCAGAATCCTACCTTCATGCCTCAGACACAAACCTTGAGCTGCAGCACAGCTGTCTTCAGGAGGCCTTGTGACAATTGTCAGGCTGGAGAAGGACAAGATGTCACAATACCATCCCCAAGAGTGACAGTGCTCTGGCACCTTTGATCTATTCTCTAGAGCAGGGAGGGAACGGCTGGTGACATAGTGCAGCCTGCAGCACTGCACTGTATCATCATAATGGACTGGTGTGCCAGTGCAGGTGCTCATTTTATCACACTGGATTAGGAATTTAGGACTCACACAGTTTAAACATTAATATTTGCCTATTTAAGCCATAGGCAACGGCACAGCCTGGCCACAGAGGTGCTGCCATGGCTGAGTTTGGGGATCTTTTAAAGGCTCTGGGGGAGTTTGGGCTCTATCAGAAACTGCTGATCCTGCTCCTCTCCCTCCCACTCCTTCTCAACCCTTTCCAAATGGTTGGCCAAGTGTTCATGGTGGTGGAAGTGCCTCACCACTGTGACACCAGCTGGATCCTCGCCGTGGGCCCCAACCTGACAGAGGAAGAGCAGCTGAACCTCACCCTGCCCCGGGGCCCCGACGGGCACTTTGAGCAGTGCTCCATGTTCTCCCCGGTGGACTGGGACCTGGATTCCATCCTGGCCTATGGGCTGAACCACACTGAGAAGTGCAGCAGTGGCTGGGTGTACCCCTCCGAGCAGCCACCATCCCTGCTGACCGAGGTCTGTACCTGCTGCTGCATCTGCTGGGTGTGGAAGGGAGGGATGGGAATATCCTGGGCTGTGCTTTGGTCAGCCAGTGCCAGCTGTGGTGCAGAAGAGCTGTGGGTGAGACTTTCACAATAATGTCTTACGTCAAAAGTTCTTCAGCCTTTTTCCCTTCCCTCTATGGTTCTCCAGCTTTCTTTAGTCAAAAGTTCTTCAGCCTTATGCCCTTCCTTCTATGGTTATCCAGCTTACTTTCTGCAGCGCTAATATACCTGAAGGGTATTATATCAGTGGCTCTAGTAATTTCTCCACTGTAAATGTCTGGATCTGCAGATTCCAGGGATCCATTTTCAGTTTGATGTTTGGCACTGTTTTTGACATTTCACCTGGGTACAAAAGAAGAGAAGTGCAATAAGCCAACATTAACCATGAGCACAAGCCTCATTGCCTTCTGGGAGGGGGTGCAATATCTTGGGCTGTGCTTTGGCCAGCCAGTGCCAGCTGTGGGGCAGTCAGGCTGAGATTTACTGCAGGGTTTTGCCTCCACCACACAAATGGCAGCTGGAATCCCTGGGAGCTCATTGCAGCAAGGCCATGATGAGGATGCCTGGGGAGGGCACAGGCAGGGACCGTGGGGGTGTGAGTCCAGCACATGTTCTGCTCACCATCTGTCCCCTTTCCACTCTCCAGACCCTTGACTTCATGATGTAGCTGCCTGGAGTGACCTTCTGAGCTTCCCTGCCACAGTACCCCCTGTACTTCTGCCTGCTTCTACTCCCAGCATCTCTGTAAAAGACATTTCCCTTCCAAGTGCTTGTCATTGATATTTCTTGGGCCTCCAGGAACCCTCAGTAAGGCAACAAGACATGCCAGGGCTTTGCAGTTGAGAAAAAGCCTTGTTTATCAGCATCCTCAACTTCTCCATTCTGCCTCATCTCCCACCTTCTAGTTGACATGGTCATGGTCTGTCACACACTCTACTTCCTGTTCTTGGAGGTCTTTTCCAACCTAAATGATTCCATGATTCTGTGGAATCATTTAGGTTGGAAAAGACCTCCAAGAACATCAAGTTTGCTCTCTCTGTGGACCTTTGCTCCTTTCTCACTTTCCCTCATCCCTCCTCCCTCCTTTCCTACCTGCCAGCTCCAGCACTTTCTCACAAGTACCTTCCATGCAGCTGGGACACAGGACAAAGTCCAGCCTCTGGCATTTACAAAAGCTCCTTGGTGTCCCTGGAGCACCAAGTCCATTCCAGACAAGGCTTCTCTACAGGTGTCAGCAGCTGCATCCCTTCCCATTCCTCCTTTATCAATAAAAAGCACTGCTCTCCTCTTTCCAAACAGAAAAGCTGCCCAAGCTCAGAGAGCAGCTGGAGTCTGTCCAAAGCAACAGCTTCTGTGTTTTCCTTCCTCCAGTTTGACCTGGTGTGTGACAGGGCGGTCCTGAATGATGTCTCCCAGTCCATCTACATGGCTGGCCTTCTCATTGGAGCCACGGTCTTTGGGATGCTGAGTGATAGGTGAGGAAACACAGTTCCTTCCCACAGACACTGCCCAGCACCCAGGGACAGCCCAGATCCAGGGGCAGACTGTCCATGCACTGAACCTTCACAGGATGCAATCCCCTTGCCTGAGATTGTGCATCCAGGCCCACCTCAGATTTCCAAAAATGTCTGAGGGTTGAAAAGAGAGGCAGATACAGCCTTGTGGGGAGGTTCTTCAGCAATCACAAGTTTAGCCCCTGCTGGTGTCTCAGGCTTTGCCAGAACCATGATGGGTCAACACTGGAGACACTGATTTTTCTGCACATTGTTTCTTGGGGTGTAAAGAGGAGCTATGTTCACATGAGTGTCAAATCTCCTCTGGTTCTCAAATCACTTTGCATCCCTCCTGGGCTCTTCCCTCTCCCCTTGGGGTCTCTCCAGGTTCTGACTGGGTCTTCCCTCTTCTTCCAAGGATAGGCAGGCGGCCAGTCCTTCTCATCTGCATCCTCCTGCAGGCCGTCTTTGGCCTGGGAACTGCCTTTGTGCCCCATTTCTATGTGTTCATGGCCTTCAGGTGTGTCGTGGGAGCTGCCGTGTCTGGAATTATGATTGTAGTCGTGTCCCTGGGTGAGTGGGACGCCCTTGCCCTGAGGGAGCAGATGTGGCCTCACAAGATACAAGAAATTGTATCACAAGGTGCAATAACAAAAGAGAGCCCAAAACAAAGCCTGAACATTTGTTTCTCCTCTTAGCTACAGAATGGGTTGGTGTCTCCCACCGGACAAAGGCGCTGCTCCTCACTCACAAGGCTTATGCCATCGGGCAGATGTCAGTGGCTGGTTTGAGTTATGGAATTCGCCACTGGAGGCTGCTGGAGATTGCAGGATCTGCTCCTATGTTTGCCCTTTTCTTCTATATTTGGTAAGGAGGAGAAGGGCAGAGCTTCTGGAAGACTCAATCCTGGGGGTTTAGCTGGTCAGAGTGACCCCGAGAGGTGTCAGAAAGTCTCTTTTCCCAGCCTGGTGGTCAAAGAAGTCAGAGTTCTTCATTTCTTGGTCTCAAGGTTGTTTCTTGTATCTTATCTATTAAATTCTTTCTCCTGGCCTGATGATATCTGCTCAGCAGGACAGACAGAGGCACTCTGCCTGCCTGCAGGACAGTGTTATCTTTTTATACTAAAAACTACGTGTACAAGATTTACAATTATTGCCCAATACCTACCACCTATGTTAGACAGTGAGCTTCTACTCTAACCCAATCTAAAAGTGCCAACATCACAGCAGAAGATGGAGGCTAAGAAGGAGAAAGGCTGGACATGCCCAGATCCCTCCATCTTGCCCCCTGAACCCCCAGGCTTAAAACCCCAAAAATCTATTTTTTCACCCTGCGACAAACTAATTGTTATTCTACTTACACTGTTGTGGCTTCCTGATCTTCATATAACGTTGGCAACTTGCTCCATGGGTCATAATCAAACCCACGGGAGTCTTGGGCTATGTGCCAGGGTTTCTGAGACCCCTGGCAGGTGTCCTAACAATCCAGGACAGCCAGAGGGATGTCATGAGCTCCAACAACATAGCCCTGATGTGAGGGTGTGAGAGAGGAGGAGGAGGCAGCAGCTCAGAACCAAGCTGGGTCTCTCCCATTAGAGTGCAGGTGCTGGAGGAGCTGCTGCAGAGCTCAGCACATCTCCCTGGGCACTGCACTGCGGACAGCAGCAGCTGCTCTGCTTCAGGTCTCCAAATGTGGCCTTTGGAGCCCAAAATTCAGGGTGTTTAGATCCATTGATCCCATGGACCTTTCAGTTTAGAGATGGGCTTGATGATCCTTGTGGGTCTCTCCCAAGGCTGAAGGTTCAGTGGTTCTGGGATCTGATCCTGTGGTGATTCCAAGGCTTGCTGGACATGGTCCCAGAGAAAGGGGCTGTGGGGGATCTCAGCAAGACACATCAGCATGTGCTGGCCTCCTCTCATGGCAGGGTGGTCCCAGAGTCACCTCGCTGGCTGGTGACCAAGGGCAGAATCGAGGAAGCCAAGAAGGTGCTGCAGAAGGCGGCGGCCACCAACAAGCGCAGCCTCCCACCAGAGCTCCTGGAGCAGGTACTGGGGGGTCCTGGCCTCAGACACTGCCCTGGGCCTGGCAGCAGCCCCTGGGGCTCAGCTCGTCCCAGAAACATCTCTGCATTCCCACTGGGGCTGCTCTGGCCATGGGCTCTGGGGGACTTCAGCTCCAGCTGAGTTCCACAGGGACCAGGTCAGGCCTGAGGTCCAGCCTGGAGCCTTCTGGGCTCCCTCTGGGCATGTGGGAAGGACTGAAATGCTTCCCTGGCTTTTCTCCTCTGAGCATTCCAGGAGTGTCACTGATGAGCACAGAGTCTCTCTTTAGTCTCTCTGTTTCCATGCAGAAATGCCTGAAGGGGAGTTCCCTCCTTGCCCACCCCAAAGTCCCCACTCTGGGGAGATGTTCATCCTGAGGAACCTCTCAGTCACCATGCCCTGTGCTGGGCACACAGAGGGCAGTGGGGCTGCCCTCCCTGCCAGAACACTGCGGTCACAGGCCTGCCCCACTGAGGCTTCCCATGGACTGCAAGTGGAAAAGGAGCTGGACATGGCTTTCTTTTTGTGCTCTGACTTCTTGTCTTCTGTGTTTTGAAGTTGACGCCTGAGAAAGAGGTCAACTCTGGAAGTTTCCTGGATCTCTTCAGGACAAAGGACCTGCGGAAGGTGACTTTAATCATGGCGTGTGTCTGGTAAGACATTCCCTCGTCCCATCTGTTAAAACTACTAGGTGAAAGAAAAGAAGTTGATGGTTGACAAGAACTGTAAATTAAAGTGCTTTTTTGGTAATACACCTGAGAATGTCTTGATCTGCTGTCATTCTATACTTCAAATACATGGTAAATACTGATTTACCATTTCTAGGCATGGGAAGAAGATTATTTTCCATGATACTGTGGGTTTCGTTAGAAAGGCTTGAGTAATTCCAGCTTTGGCAATCCCTGGGCCCTGGAGGAGATTTGCACCTATCTAGGAGCTTTGGGTTCAATCTAGAATTTTCTGACCATATGGAGATCCATTCTGCTTTATCTCCTGCAACTACGACCCATACAACTGTCAAAGGTGCTGACTAGAACCAAAACAGAGATTGCTGGGAATTTAAGTAATTTGCATGTGTTTTAACCTTTCTAATATTTGGTTATAAATCCCTAGAAAACCATCTGCTGACATGTTCTATCCTGCTTTATTTGAATTTCAGGTTTGCAGACAGTATTGTCTACTATGGGCTGAGCCTCAGCGTGACACATTTTGGCCTGGACATCTACCTGACACAGCTGGCCTTTGGGGCAGTGGAGCTTCCAGCTCGAATTTCCTGCATTTTCCTGCTGGAATGGTTTGGGAGGAAGAAAGTGCAGGGCATTCTCCTGCTGCTGGCTGGCACGATATGCCTCATCCTCACTGGCATCCCTGAAGGTGAACCTTCCCAGCCTGTGAGGCGAGCTGGGCAGTGCCCTGCACATCCCTACCCTTGCTCAGAGCCATCCTCCCACCCTGGCAGACCCACGCTCACTCCCACAGGCTCAGCTGCCCCCACTGTCACAGCCCCCAGGCTGCTTCATCCCCAGCATTCTGGCTTCCCTCACTTTGCATTCCTTCTCCCTCATGGCTGTGCTGGTTCTCCCACAGCTCCTGGCCCTTGGCAGGCAGTGCCCATTGCCCACCACCCACCCACTGGACGCCACCACCCCCGGGCAGAAAGCTATAGCAGAAGAAGTGCTTTGAAAGCCACCATGTCCCCCTTTCTTAGATGAAGAGAAAAAGCAAATTCCCACTCCCCTTCATGAGTTTCCATCTGTTTGTGCCCCAGTCCATACCCCACCCTGCTGCTTTGCCATGGCTGTGAGTGAGACTGTAGATAACAGTGGGGCTTCCCAATGCTTTCCAGGTCAGGGACATGGCATTTCCAAACAAGCACTGAAGTGAGCTGGCTCAGCAGCTCACTTCAATTGCACATCTAGAAAATGCCTAAGGCCTCAGGAGAAATCTGAGTTCTCTTTGCCAGAGAGTATTTTCGAGGTATGGGTACGCTGGGGATCATTTCCAATGGGTTAGGTGGTAGGTTTGATTAGCAAGTCTATTGGAAAGGGCTGTCCCAAGAAATCCCACTGCTGAGAGTTCTGGTCCCAAGTGAACCATTCCCCTGGAGATTACAGTGGTTGTTTGTCCTCTTCCCCTCAGAACAGCCCGTGGTAATCACTGTCCTGGGTGTCATCGGCAAGTTCACAGCCACGTCTGCTTTTTCCACCTCCTACGTCTACGCCGCTGAGCTCTTCCCCACAATCCTCAGGTGAGATGTCCCCCCACATCAGAGCTTCCTTCTGCCATGGCTGGAGGTGGCCATGGGGCCACATTCAGTGCAGGAGTGTTGACCCCTTGTACGAGCTTCGGGGGTTGGGTTGGTGGGGATGGATGGAGATGAGACATCTCTGAAGCCAGGTCGTGGAACTTGTGGGTTTATTGCAAAGGGCCTGGGTGCAGGGCCCTGCTGGGCGCTGCCAGGCACAGCTCGGAGCAGGACTGAGAGATGAGAGGGGTAGAGAGGATGAGAGGGTAAGAGAGTGAGAGGGTGAGAGAGAGAGGTTCCCATTACAATGCAATAAATCTTCTTCTGTGTTGAATATTCTAATTCTCACTAACCAGTCTAGTACAAGATACAAATCCTATAGCATCTACATGCAGCCTATAAGAATCATTATATTACCATACTATGTTACATTTTAAACTCTAAAAACTCCTCTCTGGGCCCCTTCTGCCAAGCTAGTAGGGTCTGCTTTGACCCTTGGAGCTTTCCGCAAGCAGAGGGTAAAGTTTTATCAAAAGAGGATTACCTTCAGCTGGCCACATCATTGTTTTTCAGTTGTTCAGTAACAGGTATCTCAAAGTTTGCTTACATTTCAATCTCGCTTATAGTTTCTATATTCTCAAAATCTTTTGCCAGACAATCATATTTATAAAGCTTTCCTGTTTCATCTTCCCCAACATCCCTGCCCTCCCTGTGCCCCTCTCTCCCGCAGGCAGACGGGTGTGGGGCTGTGCTCGACCATGGCGAGGGTGGCCGGGATCCTGGCCCCGCTGATCATCCCCCTGGCCCAGTACCACCGCGCCATCCCCAAAGCCATCTTTGGGAGCATCCCTGTGCTGGTGGCCCTGTTCTGCATCCTGCTGCCCGAGACTCGTGGCATTGACCTGGCAGATGACACAGGGAACCAACAACCTCTAGATGAGGTGGGTACAGGAAACTCTGAATTTAAGCGAAAAAAATATCCAAAACTGCAAATTTAAGGCAAAGAAATTGTCAGAATCAGGGATGAATACAGTCTCATCTTGTCCTCCTTCCTTCTTGTCTTCAGGAGCAGAAAACTGAAGTGTCTCTCTGAGACACCAGAGATGATGACAGAGACTTGGAGAAGGATGTCTGCAGATGCTCAGAGAGCAAGCGATGATGGGACAGGCACCACTAACAGTCTAGTCTGAGTCCATCATTCTTGTAGCAGACCAGGGAGGCATTGCTGCCTGGAAACTGGTCTTTCACATGGTGAACACAATACCCATGGTCACAGGGAGAGGAGATCTATGTCACTCTGCCTTTGGAACAGACGCACTTCCAAGTGTCCCTGAAACCCAGTTTGGTCATGCCTGGCTGGCTTCCCAATGTGTTCCCCAGTCCTTTGCAAGCTGGTACCCGTGGAACCATCCCTGTCGTGTTCTACAGCAATAAAGAATCACCAGTAGAGTGGCTGTACTGGGCAAAAGCGGGCGCTGCGTTTGTCCCTCCTGCTCTCAATCCCTTGGGTCGTTGGGCTGCACCTCAGCCCAAGCCTCGACATTTGATCAGGATGTCACTGCACCCCGTCACACACGTATTTAGCTTTTCTTTCCATGTGGTGTTGAAGTTGAGTTTCTAAATTAACAATATAAATTATGCTCTGAGTCTGATAAGAGACACTTTTAATGCAATATGTGAATAATAAATGGTGTTGACTCTTTTTTCCTACTGTTTCAAAGTTGGCCTTTGTAACTGCTCTTTGCTCTGGAGTGTTTCTACACAGAATTTGTAAGTCTGTAATTTAACATGCAGATGGAAACGAGCTTTGTTTCCATCAGACACAAACAATGCAAAAACAGAGTGTTAAAGCAGAGTGGCTGAGTTCAATAAGGACTTTTGTTTTTTTGCAAAGTCTTCCAATTAACAATCTGCATTTATTTTCTCTACTAGCAGCTGTAGAAGTTTTCTGAATTGCATGGGAATGCTGCAGTTCGATGCCAAACTGTGTGGGCATTTGAGTATTTTTCCTCAGTCATGGTAAGTCTTTTACAGTGACCTTTACTTGGCTGCTGCCAGCTCAGTCATGACATTTTCGTGTCATCTAGTGTCATGTAAAAGGAAGACTCCTGTTCTCTGCTAATTTGTTTGCCAGCAGAGGACGTATTTCAGTGCCCTCTGATGAATCCATCTCCTCAAGCACATCCCTACTCTCAAAGGAGAAAGCTACTCACTCAGATTTGCTGTACCCTTTGGTTTCCAGCCTCTTTGTGCTCTAGCAAGTGGTGTTTTGAGGGCTGGGGTGTCCCAAGTCCAGGCCAGATGTGCCTGGAGCTGATATTCATTTTGTGCTTTGGCTTTGGTGCACAAAATCACCCCAGTCATGTGGAACTTGGTCATGTCTAGAGATGGGATACGGAGTTTGCAACATCCAGGGGCTTTGGCACTGGAGGGAAAGGAACTGGGGAAGGGGCTGGAGCACCAGGAGCAGCTGAGGGAGTTGGGGGAGCTCAGCCTGGAGAAAAGGAGGCTCAGGGGGGACCTTCTCACTCTTTTCAAATCCCTGGCAGGAGGATGCAGCCAGGTGGGGGTCAGTCTCTTCTCCCAAGTAACAAATAACAGGACAAGTGGAAATGGTCCCAAGTTGCACCACGGGAGGTTTAAATTGGATAATAGGGAAAATGTCTTCTCCACGGGGTTGTCCAAGACTGCAACAGGCTTTCCAGGCCTCTGGTGGAGTCACCATCCTTGGGGATATGTAAAAGACACACAGCTGCATCATTTAGGGACATGGTTTCATGGTGGATCTGGGATGATGGCTGGAGCCGGTGGTCTTAGAGGTCTTTTCCACCCTAAATGAACCAATGATTCTATGGCTTCTTTCACAGTCAGGAGAGCAGCTTTAATGCTCATCTCCTCACCTCCTCAGCCATTCCCTGCTGGGCCCCTTTTTGCAAGGTTTGCTTTCTCATGGACCTGTGGCTTCCCAGCATGGGGACAGGTGAAAGGAGAGGGTGATGTCCTCTAGGTGAAGGGAAAGGTCCAGGATGCTGACACCTCTGCCCCACAGCCAGGATTTCAGCACAATTTGTTGTTGTCACTGACACTGAAAATGTGCTGATTATCCCAGTGGTCCCTGTGGGGCTCCTCTGACAACAGGAGCTGTTTTGGCCGTGCATCTCTGTCTGGGGGTGATTTTATGATGATACTCCACTCCTGATCATTGCCTTTATGTCCAGAAATGGCTGCTGTACTTTAAGGTTGGTCTGGGGGATGAGTGTGAGCCCTGGGGGCTCCTGCATGGGCTTTGTTCAAAGACTCACTCAAGAGCATGCTGGGTGCAGTGCAGACTGCATGTCACTTTGCTGCTGTCTTGGTTTAGAGACAAATTTAGGAGAAAACACCTTGGAATTAATGTTTCCTCCAGAGAAGGGCTTCAGTAATTCCTTTTACCAATGAGAGAAATGGATACCAGTGGGTGAAAGTGAAAAAAACCCCCTCTTTATCAACAAAGCAAGGCGCAGAAAAAGATTGAATAAATGCTAGATATTTATTTTCATAACCTTACCCCCCCCACACAACAAAACACCTCAAAATGCCCAGGGAAGAAATAAACAGGCTGGGAAGGCAAAAATGGCAGTGGCCCCTTTGTCTCAGGGAAGGGGAAAAAAAATGAGTTCACGTAGCAGCCAGATGGGAACCTGCTGAACCTCTGGCATTGGTCTCCTCCTCACAGCAGAAGAAGCTGGTGGATTTTGGTGTCCTTTGTCTCGTTGGTTCAGCTTTTTTTTCTGAGGTCTTGGGGTCAGAGTGGCTCCTGTCGGTCCCCTGCAGGTCCTGGTCCATCTCACTGATTGTCTGATTTCAGACCAAAAACCAAGCCAAAAGATTTCAAGAATAAAAAATGGACGATTGATGCTGCAGATCAGGGAAAAGGGTGGGAAAAGAAAAAAAGAAACTTCTTGCCAAGCTACCAAAAAAAAAGTTAGCTGAGCAATAAAGTAGCTGCCAATGTCCATGGCAGGACACTGAGCAGGTCTGGGAGTGAGCCTTAAATCACAATGCAAGATGTGGCTGGGGTGTGTATTCTCCTGCCATCTGTCAGAACCAGGTGGGGCAGTTATCTTCTGTTCACTGGGCAGTTTTTTCTTTATCTCTTCCAACCAATCCTCCCTCCAAGAGATCTCTGCTGTCCATGGCCACTGAGTGTCCCTGCAGGGCTGATCCAATCCCAGCATCCCATGGGGAGATGCTCCGCCCAGGGGAGGAGCCAAGCATTCCTACCTGGATCCAATCTGAGCCTGGCACAGCACAGCAGCCTTTGCCCCCTGCATTGCCAGAGGAGCAGCTTTCTGCTGCCCTGCATGGCCAGAGGGAGCCCAGGCCCATCTGCAGCAGCCCTGGAGCTGCAGAGGAAAACTCCCCCCTTGTGCAGGATCCCTGCTGCAGCAGAGCCACAGCTGGAACTGCAGGAGGGCTGAGCCCCCATGGGATGGGGCTGGGACACCGCCCTGACACACAGGGGGCAGGAACTGTTCTCACTGGCAGTGTTGTTTTGTATCACTGCATTTTTATTTTAATTTCCCTAATAAAGAACTGTTGTTCCTACTCCCATATCTCTTAAAGGGCCTGAGAGCCCCTTAATTTCAAAATTATAATAATTCAGAGGGAGAGGGTTTACATTTTCCATTTCAAGGGAGGCTCCTGCCTTCCTCAGCACACACCTGTCTGTTCAAATCAAGACAGTCTTTGAACAATGCCCTCACCGGGGCTCCCAGGCTCCTGATCCTCCCCCCAGATCCATCCTAAAGCTGCAATGGTTTTTGCCATTTCTGGGCATAAAACAGACAGGAAATAGAGCATCATCATAAAATCACCCCAAGACTGTTGCTTGGCTTGCTTGGCTTTTTTGTTAACTTAAGCAAGAAATTCTTTTTTCTTTTCCTGGCCTGAAGAGACTGCAGCAGCAATCCTTCTGCAGCTTTTGGGTTTTTTTTTTTAATTGTTCACCTTGGTTTTGGTCCAAGAACTGACAATCACCAGGAGCCAATCCGGCAGGAGCTGCTCTGCCTGGCCTGACACCTCAGGAAAAGCTGAATCAACAAGAGAAAAGACACCAAAATCCATCAGCTTCATTTGCTGTAAGGAAGAGACCAACACTAGAGGTTCCACGGGTTCCCATCTGTTTTGCCCAGACTGCTGCATGAGCTTTTTTTCTTTCCCTGAGACGAAAAAGCTGGTGCCATTTTGTTCCCCCTGCCACACAGCTGGGCTGTTTGTTTCCTTCCCTGGAATTTTGGGGGTTTTTGTTCTGCTGTGGGGTGGGTATTTGTATGCGTTGGGGGTAAGGTTCTGATGGTTCAATATCTAGCATTTGTTCAATTTTTTTCCTTTGCCACGTGGGCACTTTGTCAATGAGCAGTTGGTTTTTTTCACTTTCGCCCACTGGTATCCATTTTCTCATTGACAGGAAAAGGGATTACTGAAGCATTTTTTCTTTAGCAGAAACACTCATTCCAGAGCATTTTCTCCTAAATTTGTCTCTAAAATGAGAAAACCTCCTCTTCCCACCTAAACTTCTCTATCCCCTTTTGTCCTCATCACCTTGTTAACTTTTTGGCTCCCTTCCCTCAATATGGAATCATTCTTAGTTCTTCCTTAGGTCCCATTTTACCCTTTGCCCATGGCCTCACAATCCTGAGAGCCCAGAACTCCCCACTGTGTGCATGCAGAAGTGTATTTGCATTCCCACAGGTTTTTGTTTGCATTCCCACATGCTGTTCCAGCACCCCTGGCTCCACTTTGTGCTGTCACCTCTGCTCATTTCAGTGCAAGGCCATGTGTGGGCTGGCTAGGAGCGACATTGAGGCACTGCAAAAACATTGGACATCGTCCCACTTGTGCTGAGCTGGGCAAAACGTGAGTCAAGCTGTTCAGGTGCTCTTCAAGTGCAGGGGTATTCAAACTCACAAGATTCAGTGATCCAGAGAAGAGCAGATAAAATACAGAGCTGTTGGAGTGAGTCCACAGGAGGCCACAAAGATGATTGGGGGATTGAAGAACCTCTCCTATGAAGAACGTTTGGATTGTTCTGCCTGAAGAAGAGAAGGCTTCAGGGAGAGATCTCAGAGCCCCTTTCATTGCCTAAAGGGGCTCCAGGAGAGCTGGAGAGGGACCTGGGACAAGAGCATGGAGTGGCAGGACAAGGTGGAATGGCTTAAAACTGACAGAGAGGAGATGTAGATTAGATTTTAGAAAGAAATTCTTCCCTGTGAGGGTGGCGATGCCCTGGCACAGGTTGCCCAGAGAAGCTGTGGCTGCCTGTCCTAGGGTGGCTTTATGATGCTTAGATCCCCAGTTGTCTGTTCTGTTTATGCTGGATATTAAGTTCTGCACCTTTAGACTGGTTCTGAGAGCAAAGAGGGAGAGAAGATCACAGTTTGTTATCAGAAACTGCACTTGCTCACCCACATCCTTCTCCTGGACTGTGTTGCCTGCAGCACGGACAGTGGGAGAGAGCTCTCTGTCATGGACATATTTTATGAAAAATCTTTTTGCTAGGATTTTTTCTCCTGAGAAGCTGAGAGGCCTCAGAAACAAAATGTAAACAATGATTATCTGCTGCTGTGGAATGCAACAGGGGCATCTGTGATTGGTCTCATGTGGTTGTTTCTAATTAATGGCCAATCACAGCCAGCTGGCTCGGACTCTCTGAGAGTCACGAGCTTTTGTTATTCATTCCTTTCCATTCCTTGCTATCCTTCTGACAAAATCCTTTCTCCCATTCTTTTAGTATAGTTTTAGTATATAATTTTCTTTTAATATAATATATATAATAAAATTATAAATCAGCCTTCTGAAACATGGAGTCAGGGTTCTCATCTCTTCCCTCATCCTGGGATCCCTGCAAATATGATCACAGCTCTCCTTTGCTTTTAGTTAGTTTTTAGCTAGCTGTGGCAGAAATGGTTCCTCAGGCTGTGTTTTTTCTTTTTCTTGGAGCTGTTCAGCCCTTCTCTGGACTGAAAAAGACGACTGAGAGCTCACACCTGTGGCCCACTGGGGCCCAGGATGTGGCATTTCCAGCACAGGAGGGACTGATAAGAGACTGAGTGAGACAAGCTACACCCCACAAAAAGGACTTTCTGTATTTGACATCTCTTCAGAACAGCAAGAGGTTTTTACTGTTTTAAATTATTCATTTTTTATGCTCGTGAATACTTTGCTTGTTAAAAAACCAGCTTTTTACCACTTTTCTCCAAGGAAATCTTTTCCCAAACCAGTTGTGGAAGAGGCCACTTGAATCTGCTTTCTAGAGGGACCCCTTTGGAAGTTTCTTCCCAAATTTGCCCTAAATCAGGACACTGCCTCATCCCTGGAAGCGTCCAAGGCCAAGTTGGATATGGCTTGGAGCAACCTGGGATAGTGGAGGGTGTACCTGCATGTGGCAGGGAGGTAATGGAACGAGATGATCTTTAAGGTCCCTTCCCACCCAAACCATCCAAGATTCCACAAAATGGATCTTCAGCCCACTGGAGGCACAGATGAGCTGGAAGCAGAAGTACATCAGCTGTGCTTGGATGCCTTTATTTATGAAAAGGGCTAAAACAGAGAGTCTGAGTACAATTCCCAAAGTGGTTCCTCCAATAACTGTACATTTGGCTCCAAGCTCTTCCCTCAGCCTTTGCCCTCAATGCTTTGTTTTCCATAAAAGCCTGAAGGAGGCACTCCCCAGCCTTTTCCAAGGAAAGGACAAAGGACTGAACTCCTTTGTTCCCAGGGTACTGAAGATCAGCACCACAGCAAATCCTCTGAAAAGCAGTGCCAGAGAAAAAACAGCACCACAGCCAGTCCTTCCTGGCAGGACAATGTCACATGGCACTAATTTTATCCAAAACTCTGTCTTGATCAAACTGAACATCCATGAGGTACTTTGGTCCATGGAAAATAGGTAGGCATGACAATGGAGAGAAGAAATACTGTGGTTTAATATTTCTTGATGCTACCAGAAAATAACCTTTGAGTTTTACAGTCAAAGAGGAAGAACCACCATGTGCAGGTCCCAAGCTTCTTCTGTACCCATCCAGTGGGAAAAGAAAGTTGGATTGAGGGACCTGAGATGATATGAAAGGAAGCACAGGAAAAACACTTTTTTTTTCTTAACAGTATAAGACAAAAGCGGTCCTAAATCTTCTAAAGAGAAAATGGATCCAGCAATAAAGGAAGAGATTAGAACAGAGTAGAAAAGACTTGCCATTTCCCTGAAAGATTTGTACTTTTTTCTAAGAGACCAACTGCCACAACATCCCTCAGTTTCCTGGAATGGACAGATCAATTTGGTCCCACACTGCAGCCCAACAGCACCGTTTTCCATGCCCAAAGCATCATGATAGGCATCAATTCAAAGCCACCAGCACTGAAAGGAAAATTCTGCTGCCTGTTAGACATCCTTGCTCCCTGCATGCTGTTTCTTCCATCACTTTTTTTTTTTCTTTTTCTCAGCTGAGTATCTCAAATTTACGAAAAAAATAAAAAGGAGTGTTTTTATGAGAGAACGAGATGATCTTGCTAGACAGCCACGATAAATCACTCCTTGCAAGTGTGAGATTATTTTCAGTGCTGCATCTGCTCCAGCTCTCCTGTTAGTGAGCCCAGTTCTCTCTTGCAAGTTTATCCAATGCTCTAGTGGGTGTTTCACTGGACAAAGTTTACAGTCTCATCTTCCTGGAGACATACCAGGAAAAATGAAGAGGAATTGCCTCCATTCTATTTCTTGTTTTCTTTCTTTTTTCCCCTCAAGTAAAAAGCACCTAATTTTCTCTGGTGAGAGCACAGTTGGACACCAGCGACAGCCTGCAGTGCCTGAGGACAAGCTACAGAGGGAGATACAGGAAGGCAAAAAAGACAAGGAAACCCAAGAATTGGCAGTGATGGCCCAGGCAAAGGTGGTATCCTGTGGAGGAGAGACCCTGCCTGTCCTCAGTGCCCACACAGCACTGGGCTGCCTTTATCCACTGCCACCTGCAGACCCAGCTAGAAGTAGGTGGTCTTCGTGCTCTCATTGTCTTGGTCAGCACCTTTTCCTTTCACCTGCCCATTCTGAGAGCTGCTGGTGGCATTTTCACAGACCTGGTGAAAGGGAAAAGTGTGTAAAAGCAAGGAAAGGTGTACCATGAGCTGATGGCTGCTGGCCCTGAGACAAGCAGCCTTCAGCAACTTGGACCCCATTCCCAACTGTTCCTGTGAACACCCTTCTCCCAGCAAGACAACAGAAGTATTGGGGTGCAATTCCAGCTGGTCCCATGGGGAATGAGGGCTGGGAGCTATGAGAAGGTGAAAGCCGAGGATGGGGCTGGTACAGGTACAGGCTACAAGGTACCAGCGTTTCCCTGAGGAGGGCAGAGGGAGGGAGCACTGGCTGTTATATCCTATGGACGGGAATGAAGGGGCATGTCACCCTGATTTTTTAAGATTTTCTAAGCCTTCTGATGTTTACATTCTTGTAGCAAACTTTCTCAAACACTTTCTGTAAATAACTTATTGTTTTGCATTCTTTTGTGGAGGAGGAGAAATTTGACGGACTGTTGGTTTGTCCAGTGTCATTGGAGAGGTGGCACTTTCACCCTCCAATCCACTGTCACTTTTGGAAAACTATAAATGTTGGAGTCAGAAAATAAACTTCCCTTTCCCTTCACCTTGAGAGCAGCGGTGTGCGTGCTCATGTTGTTTCAAGTCCTATAGTGACATGGATGAGTTCCACATGCAGGAATGGGTGACTTCCACATGAATTCCCTCTGTAACTCCTAAAGAAACCCCCAGCACATCCAAGGGACTCCCCCAAGTGCTGGCTGCCCATGTCTCCACCGCAGAGGCAGCACCAGCACCCACCTGAGCTGGAGGGTGGCCATCCCCTGTGTCATCTGCCAGGTCAGTGCCACAGGTCTCAGGCAGCAGGATGCAGAGCAGCCCCCCCAGCACGGGGGCACTGCCAAAGATGGCCATGGGGATGGCCCGGTGGTGCTGGCCCAGCAGCCGGACCAGCGGGGCCAGGATCCCGGCCACCCGCGCCGACACGGAGCACAGCCCCACGCCAGTCTGCCTGCAGAGAGAGGGAGCTGTGGGTCAGCACACCCAGACCACCACAGGGATGAGCCATGGGGACAACTCCTGCCCCACCACCACCACTGCTGGTCACTCCAAATGTGGGGAGAGCTCACCTGACGACCGTGGGGAAGAGCTCAGCAGCGTAGACGTAGGAGGTGGAGAAGGAGGCCGAGGCAGCAAACTTGCCAATGGTGGCCAGGACGGTGGTTGCCACGGGCTGGTCTGAGGGGAGGAGGAGAGATGGCTGCTGTGGGATGGGGCAGGGCTCAGCACCACTCACAGATGGTGACTGGGGATTGCAGGGACAACTGTGTCACCTGCAGGGAGCCATGGCCTCTGACAGCGTCTGAGCATGGGCCAGGCTGCTCTGGCCTGGTGGCCACTTTCAGCCTGCTCTGCACCCACCATCTCACCTCCCCAGGGATTAATTTGCCCAGAGCACAGCTCTGTTGACAAGGAGCCCACTGGACTCAGTTCTGCCCTCTGCTGTTTGCCATCAACAAGAACATTTTGGTTTGGGCCCTGTGGGTTCAGCCAGGCCCATGCGGCCAGGGTCAGCTGAGGCCCAGAGGGATGTGAGCCACCCTGGCTGGGAGGACAGAAGAGCAAGGGAAGGGTTGAGGCTCTGTGCCTCCCTGTCCCAGAGGATGTCCTCTCCGTGTCGGATGATGTTGTTCACCTTCAGGAATTCCAGTGATGATCAGACACACCAGGCCACTCAGCACCAGGAGAACAACCTGTGTTTTCCTCCTCCCGAACCTCTGCAGGGTGAAGATACAAGCAAAACGGGCTGGGATTTCCACTGCTCCAAAGGCCAGCTGAGTCAGGTAGATGTCCAGGCCAAAATTTGTCACGTTCAGACTCAGCCCGTAGTAGACAAAGCTGTTCACAAACCTGAAAGCCAGGCAGGGGGCACTGAGCAGGTGTCAGCCATGAGGAAAAACAGCACTGATCTACAATTATTTGGACCAAGCATTTCCCAAGAGATGTAAAACCAGAGGAATACCACAGGCCTGCCGAAGCTGGAAATGCTATAACTTTTCCCACAAAGCCCCTTAAACAGCCAGAAGCAGAAACACCCATCAAATAACACTCAAAAGCCACAAGGTGAATTTCCTGATGACTAATTGTCAATCCCTTCTTTTCTTTTACGTAGAAGTTTGGGAAGAATGCACCAGAGAGTGTCTTACCAGGCACATGACATGATTAAAGTCACCTTCAGCAGGTGCTTCTTCCGAAAGAGATCCAGGAAACTTCCAGACTTGACCTCTTTCTCAGGCTTCAACTTCAAAACACAGAAGACAAGAAGTCAGAGCACAAAAAGGAAACCCATGTCCAGCTCCTTTTCCACTTGCAGTCCATGGGAAGCCTCAGTGGGGCAGGCCTGTGAGCGCAGTGTTCTGGCAGGGAGGGCAGCCCCACTGCCCTCTGTGTGCCCAGCACAGGGCATGGTGACTGAGAGGTTCCTCAGGATGAACATCTCCCCAGAGTGGGGACTTTGGGGTGGGCAAGGAGGGAACTCCCCTTCAGGCATTTCTGCATGGAAACAGAGAGACTAAAGAGAGACTCTGTGCTCATCGGTGACACTCCTGGAATGCTCAGAGGAGAAAAGCCAGGGAAGCATTTCAGTCCTTCCCACATGCCCAGAGGGAGCCCAGAAGGCTCCAGACTGAGCCTCAGCAGAGGCTGGGCCTCTTCCATGACCTGGTCCCTGTGGAACTCAGCTGGAGCTGGAGTCCCCCAGAGCCCATGGCCAGAGCAGCCCCAGTGGGAATGCAGAGATGTTTCTGGGATGAGCTGTGCCCCAGGGACTGCTGGCAGGCCCAGGGCAGTGTCTGAGGCCAGGGCCCCCCAGTACCTGCTCCAGGAGCTGCTGGCAGGCCCAGGGCAGTGTCTGAGGCCAGGACCCCCCAGTACCTGCTCCAGGGGCTGCTGGCAGGCCCAGGGCAGTGTCTGAGGCCAGGACCCCCCAGTACCTGCTCCAGGGGCTGCTGCCAGGCCCAGGGCAGTGTCTGAGGCCAGGACCCCCCAGTACCTGCTCCAGGGGCTGCTGCCAGGCCCAGGGCAGTGTCTGAGGCCAGGACCCCCCAGTACCTGCTCCAGGAGCTCTGGTGGGAGGCTGCGCTTGTTGGTGGCCGCCGCCTTCTGCAGCACCTTCTTGGCTTCCTCGATTCTGCCCTTGGTCATCAGCCAGCGAGGTGACTCTGGGAGCACCCTGCCACGAGAGGAGGCCAGCACATGCTGCTGTGTCCTGCTGAGATCCCCCACAGCCCCTTTCTGGGACTATGTCCAGCAAGCCTTGGAATCACCACAGGATCAGATCCCAGAACCACAGAACCTTCAGTGTTGGAAGGGACCCACAAGGATCATCAAGCCCAACTCTAAACTGAAAGGCCCATGGGATCAATGGGTCTAAACACCCTAAATTTGGGCTCCAAAGGCCACATTTGGAGACCTGAAGCAGAGCAGCTGCTGCTCTCAGCAGTGCAGTGCCCAGGGAGATGTTCTGAGCTCTGCAGCAGCTCCTCCAGCACCTGCACACCAATGGGAGAGACCCAGCTTGGTTCTGAGCTGCTGCCTCCTCCTCACTCACACCCTCACACTGCTGTCACATCTGCAGGAGCTCTGTCCACATCCTGCTTACCCCATGCAGAAAAAAAAGGCAAATATAAGAGCAGATCCTGCAATCTCCAGCAGCCTCCAGTTGCGAATCCCGTAACTCAAACCAGCTAAAATCATCTGCCCGATGGCAAAGCAGCAGTGAGAGGTGAGCACTGCATTTGGCCGGGAGGAGACACCAATCCATTCTGTAGCTGAAAGGAAGAAGGCTCACAGTCATCCAAAGTATTCCCCCTGAGGCAAACAGCTGTTTTTCCCTGGAGAAGAATTATTCTGGAGGTGAGGATTAGACTGACCTCCTGTTCTGGGGTACTCCCCTTGCCCTCCTCTGAGCACTGGCTGGAGACAGATGCTCCCCAAGGCTCTGACTGAGGGCTGAGAAGTTGCCAAAGTACCAAAGGACAGTGAAGATCAAGACCTGTCCTCACCACGGGGTTGTTCTAGTCAAACACGGATATTTTTATTTCTTTGAAGAGTTATCTGTTGCATCTTGAGATGCCCCAGGGCGAGGGCATCCTACTCACCTAAGGCCAGTAATGTCATGGTGATCCCTGACACGGAGGCCCCCACCACACACCTGAAGGCCATGTACACATAGAAATGGGGCACAAAGGCAATTCCCAGGCCAAACAAGCCCTGCAGGAAGACGGAGATCAGAACGACCGGGCGGCGGCCGATCCTGGGGAGAAACAGGGAGGACACAATCGGTGTTTGGAGAGACCCCAAGGAGATTGGCAAGGAGCCCAGCAGGTTAGACAGTGATTCTTATCACCCTGATAAGGCTCAGAGTAGACTGTGGGGTGACAAGGGAAGCACTGTGCACACATGCTGTGTCTCTCTCCCTTCCCCTCCCTGTGTGGCCATGTCCTCATGGGACCCGAGGACTTTGGTCAGGGTCCCTGCAATGAGAAGTGACAAAATGCACCGGGTGCACAGTCCAGACAGGCTCACACCACCTGGTCTGTACTGTGCTGCCTTTGCACAGACCCTGGGCAGGGGGTTGTGGCTCCTCACCTGTCACTCAGAGGCCCAAAGATCATGGATCCCAGGAGCAGCCCTGCCATGTAGATGGCCTGGGCAATGTCATTGAGGTCCTTCCTGTCACACACCAGGTCAAACTGGAGAAAGGAGAAAGAGATGCTTTGGTAAACCCACTTCCAAGGATGTGAATCCCCACAGTATGCACAGGGCACACAAGGCAGAGATGGGACAAGCCCTTGGGGCACTCACTGGGGTCCCTCTCCCATGCACTGGGACCTGCAGGAGTCCCCCTTGTCCAGCCCAGCCAACCCAGGGGAGCCTCCTGGTCAGCAAATTTTGCTTTAGGTGGGCCTGGGGACAGAAGCAGCAGCTTGCTTCCTCAGACCACCTGAGCTCCCAGAGGAGAAAGGATGCAATGCTGATTCCTGGGACAAGCAGTTTCTGTTAAAGAGATGTCCTGCAATTGCCAGCACCCAGAGGGCATCAATGGAAGGAGTGACATAGGAAGGATCATAGAACCATAAAATGGTTTGGGTTGGAAGGGACATTAAGATCATCTAATTTGAACTCTCTTGCCATGGGCAGGGCACCTTACACTAGATCAGATAAATCAGATCCCCATCCAACCTGAACTTGAACATTTCCAGGGATGGGACAGCCACAGCTTCTCTGGGCAACCTGTGCTAGGGCTTTACCACCCTAACAGTGAAGAATTTCTTCCTAACATTTAATCTAAACCTACTCACCTTTATGTTAATTTAGCATCTTTCTCAGCTAACAATTGTGATGTTGGGGGTTGGACTAGATGACTTTTAAAGGACCCTTCTGAGCCAAACCATTCTATATTAAATTGGAAAGGTTAACCTCTGGATGCAGAGGGATGGGGAATCCCGGGGCAGGAGGTCCCTGCAGGAGTGATTCATCTCCCCACTGGCACCTCTGGCACAGCCTGCACCCTCTCCAGGACCACACCTGGGCCTGCATGGTGGAGCCAAGGTCCCCAGCCCACACCTGTTGTAAATCCCAGCTGCACCATGGCCAGGCACCAGCCCTGGGGGAGCTGTGGCTATGTGGGTGCCCCATCCCTTCCACACCCAGCAGATGCAGCAGCAGGTACAGACCTCGGTCAGCAGGGACGGTGGCTGCTCGGAGGGGTACACCCAGCCACTGCTGCACTTCTCAGTGTGGTTCAGCCCATAGGCCAGGATGGAATCCAGGTCCCAGTCCACCGGGGAGAACATGGAGCACTGCTCAAAGTGCCCGTCGGGGCCCCGGGGCAGGGTGAGGTTCAGCTGCTCTTCCTCTGTCAGGTTGGGGCCCACGGCGAGGATCCAGCTGGTGTCACAGTGGTGAGGCACTTCCACCACCATGAAGAGCTGGCAAAACTGGTGGAAAGCCACACTGAGGCAGGGGATCACGGACAGCAGCACCAGGCATTTCTGGAATCGCCCAAAATCACCAACTGCTTTCAAAATTTCCCCGACACCTGACATTGGTGGCTGTATCTGGGACAGGACAGTGCTGGGACAGACTTCCCAGAGAGCTGGAATTAATGTTTAAACCTCAGATAAGCTCTGCAGTTATAGGCAGTCACTAGAAGTACACCTTGTAATATATTAATCATCCCTGTGCCACCCACAAACATCCAGTGCTGGCTGGGGCAGAAGGACCCCTGCTTCAGGGAACCTGGGCCAGCTCCTGTGCCAGGGCCAGGTGGCATGGACAGGGAACAGACTCTTCTCCACAGTCACTACAACAGCTGCATTTGCATTTGAACCACTCAGGAAAGCCAGGTTCAGAGGGGCCAAAACAAGCCCAGCATGATGCAGAGCTGGGAACAGCCCAGAGAAATAAAGGGAATTATGTTAATGATGGGCAGAAGCAGAGATGAGGAAGGGCAGCCAGTTCATTGTGATTCCAGGGGATGGAGCTGCCATTCCCTTCATCTTCTGCAGCTTCCCTGTGCAACACAAGCAAGCCAAGGTACAGGATGTCCCCCCTTCCCACCAGTTCTGGGCCACCTTGCAGCTGCTGGGGGCTAAATGCAGAAAGGACTTGGGGAAAGGGGAAAGGGATGGAGAAATCTGAAACAGGGCAATGGTGCTTGGGGCTGAAATGCCTAAAATTATCATTGAGAACACAAATCCAGCACTGCTCAGCCCATTCTTCATGTAGGAAAAGCATTTACCTGGGACCCCTTTGAGATGTCCACGAGGTGCCCAAAAGCCACCTGGATACTCCTGCTGCCCACAGATCCATGAGAAGGGCATTGTAAAGCATGCTGGAAAACACCATGGATGCCCCACTGGGGCTGACCAGGGCACCCACAAAGAACAGTTATTGGGGAGCAGAGGAGGGAGTGCAGTTCATGTTCTCACCACTTGTCAGGGTATAAATCCTTCCACTTTCACACCAGCCTGTGTCATGCTGAGGCTTTCCTGGACAGGGGAAGCTCATTCCCAGTTGCACAGGGCATGCAGAGCTTGGAGCAAACCTCTTGGCTACAGACAAGCTCTCAGGGCACCACCCTGAGTGCCCTCCTGGCTCCATTTTTGCACACAACTCCTGCAAAGATGCACTCAGGGAATGGTTTGGGTGGGAAGGCACTTTAAAACTCATCCAGTTCCACCTCTGCCATGGGCAGGGACACTTCCCACCAGACCATGTTACTCAGAGCCCCATCCAGCCTGGACTTGATCTCCCTTTCTCTGCAGAGTTTTCCTGGGGGCTGTCAAACCTCCCACCACCCCAACCAAACGCCCCAGGGGTTGCAGACACCACTCAACCAACCAACAGTTGCAGACAAACCAACCAACCAACCCAGTGACAAGCAAACCACACATCACACACCTGGCAATGGACAATTTGTTCTTTATTGATTAAAAATTAGACACATGCAGTAAAATACAAAGTCCAAAAAAGGAAAAAAAGCCTGACTATTTTACATCTTTCATTATAATCTACAATACACCAAAGTTGTGAAGAGGATCCGTTTTCATTAACAGAGCATTGTCCTTAAAAGTAGGAACTAACTTAAAATTACCACCTGCTTCCAGGTTCAGATCAGAAATTTGCACAAAAACCAAATTCTTAATGACACTGGAAAACAATTATGAACAGCATTGGCACTTACTGGAACAACATCAGAAAAGACAGTTGTCTAGCACTGTAATAGCCCAAGTAAATATTTTGGATCCCTACCCAAAAGATCTGGAGATCCATAGAGCAAAACCCATCAGCTTCTTCCTCACTTATTTTCTCCATTAAAGAACTACGGAACCTTGGGTTAGCGTGAGCTCAAGCTCTCTAAGTTCTGGCTTTGGGAAAATGGGGAATAACAATAAATAGATACTGCATTGTTCCATTTGAGCAGTTTGAGTCCTAACCTTCCTCAGCACCAGTACACAAATGAATGAGGAGGTCCCCAGGGCATGCAGGCAGAGGGAAAATAATACTGTACCACAACTACCTTGTCTCTGTATCCTAAAGGCTCCCAACACATCCACACTGAGCACAGGGTGATGGGAAAATCAAGGTGCCAGCCTGCTCTTCCCAAGCCAGCAAGCTCAATGGGGGACACTGCAGGGAGTGCTTTGGGTCAGGCAACAGGGAATGGTGGCAAACACACACCTGCCAACCCAGCCACCACCAACTCCCTGCTATCGGGCACTTGCTTCCTGGGCTCAGCACCCCAGGATGATCTCACTCCCAAATTTTCATCTTCCTCTCCCTCCCCTTCACACTCAGCAGCCATGGGGCTGCAGACAGCCCATGGGGACACAGCCAATATCCACCCAAAGGCTACAAGCAACAGGGGCGGTAAAAAAAGAACATGCACAATTCAGGAAGCTTCCACAGCTGCTCATAGAGAACAAGATATAAATACAGATTGTTCATCTGAAGACTTGGAAATTAAAAAAAAAAAAAAGAAAAAGAAACAGAACAAAAGTCCTAATTGAACCTAGTCATTCCGCTCTGTTTCTGCATTGTTTGTGTCTGATGGAAACAAAGCTCGTTTCCATCTGCATGTTAAATTACAGACTTACAACTTCTGTGTAGAAAACACTCCAGAGCCAAGAGCAGTTACAAAGGCCAACTGTGAAACAGTAGGAAAAAAAAAGTCAACACCATTTATTATTCACATATTGCATTACAAGTGTCTCTTATCAAACTCAGAGCATAATTTATATTATTCATGTAGAAACTCAACTTCAACACCACATGGAAAGAAAAGCTAAATACGTGTGTGACGGGGTGCAGTGACATCCTGATCAAACGTCGAGGCTTGGGCTGAGGTGCAGCCCGACGACCCAAGGGATTGAGAGCAGGAGGGACAAACGCAGCGCCCGCTTTTGCCCAGTACAGCCACTCTACTGGTGATTCTTTATTGCTGTAAAACACGACAGGGATGGTTCCACGGGTACCAGCTTGCAAAGGACTGGGGAACACATTGGGAAGCCAGCCAGGCATGACCAAACTGGGTTTCAGGGACACTTGGAAGTGCATCTGTTCCAAAGGCAGAGTGACATAGATCTCCTCTCCCTGTGACCATGGGTATTGTGTTCACCATGTGAAAGACCAGTTTCCAGGCAGCAATGCCTCCCTGGTCTGCTTCAGGAACAGACTATGCCTAAGATGCAGAATGAAAGCAGCAGGAAGGACTGCTAAATGTAAATTAAAAGGTTCAGCCCTCATGCCATGCCTGGCACTCATGTGGAGAGAACCAAAATGATAAAGAACAAAGAAAAAAATTAAGGCAGTTTACATAGGGAAGCTGACTTCTAACACCTCAAAGTCAAGGAACTTCTCCAAAACACAAACACAAGGGAAAGAAGCTCTCCCTCCTGTGAGTTAAGACTCTGCTTGCTTTCTCAGGTGCAAGCATTCAAACCAGCAGTTTTAAATCACACAGCCAAAGAGAAGCAGATTTCTCAGCACTCCAGGTGACCCAAACAACACGTACACTGGTGTTTCAGATAGAAGGAGAAGCAGGTAAAGAACCAAAAACAAAAAGAAAAAAAATCTGTTCAGTATTAAAACTTGTGCAAAAACAGCAAGTGAAAAAAAATGAAACCACATGTAAGCAAACACTTAGGCAAGATCATCAGAGCAGTGGAACCCCCTGCTTCGTACTCAGTAGTATTTTTTCTTTAAAGTAAGGCAATAATAAAATGAACATGCAGGCAATGATGTGTTGGGTCTGCATGTTTGAGATGACAGATACAAAAACATGAGAGTTGTTTACAAAAGGTGTAAACGTCATCGGTAATTTCAGGAAGGTTTGTGATCCTATCAAGGAAAATGTTAAAGCTTCTAGGAAGGGGGCTGTAGTTCAATTCTTTGGCAGTAGTGGTTTTTTTTTTAGGCTAACAGAAGCATTACGAATATGCACATGTGGGTTCTCTGTTGGGAAACATCTCCTGGGACCAATGTTTAGCTGATGCTGAGCTGTGCAAATCCTATAAGTTTGCCATCATCCGGAATTTCAGAGCCGTCGACACCAGATGCCTGAAACAGGGAAGAGAGATCCAAATAGCAACACACATGCTCTACCTTCCAGCAGACACCACAAGCAGGTGTATCAGACAGGCTGGGGGGAGGAAGCAGCCACAGGACAGCTTTGCACTGTATTCAGCAGCTTGCGCTACTCAAAGTTAAAATTGAGTGCTTTCGTATTTTTGCCTCTTTTTTTTAAGGTAAGAAGGGCTGGGACTTAAGTTTTGCCAATGTCTACTCCAACTAGACATTATATATACAGTAACTGGGGTAAAACAAGTAAAAACTCCTTACAGGAAGAGTACATAAGAGCACTTAATGCTTCACTCCCAATAACCTGGTTGCACCTTTGCTTTGCCACTGTAACTCCCCCTGAATTTCACCACCTCAAGTTTTGGCTCTCTTCTTTGGCCCACCACTCTTATTTTCCGTTTTTCTTCTTCATTTCCCCATTTCCTCCTCAGGAACAATCTATCTGGATCCTCCCTCACTCTCTTCCTCCAAAAAAGGAGTCTGTGGCAATTCTTAGCCCATCCATCTGCCTTGAAATATTTCTGCAGGTGCACATCCCAAGCCCCAAAATTACCCCTCTGCAACATTTACATATATTAATTAACACATCATCTCATGCTTATTTATCCAGGTGCTGCTCAAGGATACAAGCAGAGAGCCTGAAGTGCCTACAGTTACACAACCAGTAAGAAGCTTTGGGAAAGAAGGGAGGATTTAGAGTGCATACATCAGATGCCTGCAGTAAACATCTACATGCAATGCCTTCTCCTTGCAAGGGACAACTGGATCAATTAGGGAACAGGAATAAATACCAGTCTGAAAGTGATGGATCTGTTTGCCTGGGGCTCTTCCACAATTTTCTGCAAATTAGCTGCAACTGAAATCATACAGACACAAAGAAAATGGGCAAATATTAGGGCAGGCTGGAGAAAAACATCCCAAAGTCATTAGTCCTCTTTCTATTACTTAACAAACTTTGAATTTTTACACTGATAAGGAAAGGTTTAGATCTCAATTAGACTCAGTCTACTTAAACCTAAAGCTCTGAACTGTGAAAATGCTGTTTTTGTTATCACATTACTATTTCAGAGGTAGTTATTTTTCCCAGGATGTGATGGGATCAATAGTAATAAAATGCCCAACTGCATCTGGAAATTGAAGTAATTCTGCACTAGCAGCTGTTCCTGTGTACAAGGAACAGCTTTGCTTGCTGCAGTTGGAATACACAGGCAGTGCTGACAGTTTAAGTCTCACCTGCTGCACGGGAGGATTCATTTATTTATCAAATTGCTGTTTGAGGCAGCTGTTTTCCCATACAGCTCGTGCTGCTGCCCCAGGGCATGTGCAACTCACACTTCCTTCCCCAGCCCTAACTGAACCCAAAAAGCCTGGCTGATTCCAGTCCCAGAGCTCTCCTGCACAGGACCTGTGAGCAGGACAGGCTTGTGCAGCAGTTTGGTGATGCATCTCTGTCAGATGATAATGATTTGGCTAATGCATCAATTCGATTTCATTCTGCATTACAAGGAACATTTGCTTCACAATGTTACCAAGTAAAACATCATCTTGTGAACTGGGGGTTGCCTACATGTTGGCACAGAACTGTCAGCAGAATTGACAGCAGTTGTGCAGGGCCACTGGGGTAGACACAAGGCCAGAGGAAATTTTCCTATCACCCACCAATCAGGTCATTTTAAACATGCAAAAAATGACTGAAATGGTTAGAGCAAAAGAAAATTAATTTGTAATTACCTATTACCAGATCTCTGCCATCAACAAGACCTGCTGAAATGAGCTCCTGAGACACACCATCTGCAGTATCTGTGGGGGAAAAACCCAAGAGCCATCACCACAGAGCAGAAATTGTCCAGCTGGTGAAGGCACTGCACAGAACCTAAAGGAGCTTGTACAATCCAAACAGCAGAAGGGCCCTTTACAAAAGACAGATATCAGGGTGCACACCAGGTGCTGTGAATTCACTGAAGGGCTGCACTTGAGCCAAATCCATGAGTTTTACAGCAGTGCTCCAAGCCCAACCACAATAAGCCTTTAGGAAGGCACTGTGGACAGACACTCACACAACACCAAACACAAAACTTCCCCTTCACACACTGGAATTTCCCAGCAGCTCACCTTTCCCTGGGGTGAATTCAAACCGAATATCATGGAGCTCTTTATTTGAATTCCTGTGGAAAGAAGAGAATTTTATATAAAAACAGACCATTTCATGGCATGATAGGTGGCCAAAAGAGAGTACTGTCATTGAATAACCAGTCTGTGAATCCATTGCATTCTACCCCCTCAAAGGCAGAAACTCATCACTTGGCTGTGCATGTGGAGGCAGCAGTGGGGCCTCCCAGCCTGACAGAGCCTGGGGCAGCCCGGATAGGTGAGTGCCACCTCTCTGCTACAAGGCCATGCTGTTCCACTGTCTCAAAAACTCAGATCCCTCAGCAGAGATATCCTTGGAGCACATGTCAGAGGGGGAAGTGCTCACTGGCTGCAGGTGCACACACATTATGGAAGTGATGCTCAGAATCCCCACTCCAATGCCCACCAACTGCCAGGATGCCTCCAGAGATGAGAGGCAGGCTCTTCGAATGAGAAACAGCAGTGTGTGTGATGTGCATAGAAAGATTCTTTTTTCTGCCTGTTTCCAGTGACACAGACCAGAATCCACTCCCTGAATGGGGTAAAAGCTGTTCACTCTCAGAACTGGCTGAAGTCTGAAGTTGTGCATGAAGATTAAGATCAAGGCACAAGGCACAATTAAGCACAAGGCCAGAACCCCTGGATCTCTGAATCCTTTTAGGGAACCCACCTAGTTCCTCTTTCCCACTCCATGAAAGTTTAGCAATGCTTACACAAATACCAAAACCTCTTTCAATACAGGTTTTGCCAAACCAAAGTGGATGTAATAAACTGCATTTCCAGGTCTCAGTTTCAGAAGAGCAGACAAAATCCAAGCTGACACACATTTAACCACCACCCTATTAATCAAAAGGCACAGAAGAGTGCCAGTGGGCCTCTCTACAAAGGTTCACATTAACAGAGCAGGTCAGTTTTGTGTCCTTACCTTAACCTTAATACAAGGTTGATGGGGACTCTCACATCTTCCTGTACCGGAGCTGCAGCAGGGGCTGTAGGTGGGGCCTGCAATAGGATTACATCATTTTAAGGCAGGTTAACAATATCTTGCTCTGGTTTTAAAACTAGAGATAACCTTGATAACTTTGGAGTTGATACAAGTAAGAGTTTGACTTATCTTTGGAATCATGGCACTGCAATGAGAAAGATAACAGATCAATGAACCAGGAAAACTCCACACTTAAACAGGAGGCTCTCTGCAATTGTCTTGGAAAGCATAAAAGCTGCACAACTTTGAGAAATGCCAGGAGACTTCAGAATGTAAAAAGATTACTTGCTTTAAATTAAAACTTAAGGTTTTTGGATATTCATGACAGCTTCAAAACCTGTGTTTTAACCCCTGCCCCAAACATCTGATTTAAAAACCTGATACAACTGTATCAGGAAAAAAATGAATTTGCAGATTAGCATGTACTCTCAGTTACCTTTTATTTCCCATGAAATCAAAGGCTTTAAGAGCATCTAGCAGCAATTTTATACCTGCCTATTTTAAATTCTAAATTACTTCTGAGTAACTATTGGAACATGTAATCAAATAATTTTATATTGGTTAGCAGCAGATTTCCAGTAGGGAGGATGCAGGAGTTGCCCTGCACTTGTGATATTTCCAGTACAGAGTTAAGTGTTATTCAATCTCCACCACAAAAACCCAAATAAAACAGAGAGGGGTCAGTCACCTGTACTGCCCATGCTGAGGCAAGGGTTTTAGACCTGCAGGAACAAGACAGACACAACACCAGGCTGATAATTTAAGCATAGAAGTCTTGACCAAGTGTTTTTCATCTAGACCATTTGTTTTTTCACAAGAGAAAAGGAAAAGAACACTTTGTTTAAAGCTAGCTTTTTACTCCAAGGTGCTTTTGGCCCAGCAATGCAGCTCAGGGCTTCTGATCACAACCTGGTTTCTGTTCAAGCTGAAAACCACCAGGTCAGTGAAAACAAACAAGGGTTCATGGAGAAACCCAGAGCTCTGCAAAACAGTAACCAGTGAGCACCAAGAACCAGAGGAGAGCCACAAAGAATAACACACACTGACACAGACAGCTGTGAGGAAGAACCTATGTAGAGTTATAAAAAAGAGCACATTGATGCCAAGAGCTGTAGAGAAGACACTGACACAAGTTCATGAAGTTCAGCTTAGGACAAGCTACCAATAAATAAGATATTGGGCACTAGTGGCAGATATTCTATTAGTGCATGTCCCAAGTGTCACTGACACCAACACTGTTCCAGCCTTCACTGCTGCTGGTGCTTCAACTGCTGCATAAAATTCAGGGATTAAATACTGGCTTTTTTAAAGAGATGTGAAGGGGGTTGATTTCAGTATCAAAGCTATTTTATTGTTGCCAATAATATGTCAAACATCCACTGTTTCAGACTGTTCTGGCACATCTGGAATTGAACAGGTAAGGAAGGGAGTCTGCTCTTACCTGGGCTGCTGCTGGGGCTGCTGCTGGGGCTGGGGCTGCTGGAGGAGCCTGGCTGGCTGGAGGTACAGCAGTTGGAGGTTGTGCAGGTGCTTGTCCTGCAGCCTGAGGTAGTTCAGTAGGTGCCTGTGCTGGAGCATTGAGTGAAGGACCTGGAGGCTCAGCTGATGGAAACAGCTGCAAGCAAAAAGGAGTTTTAGTGAGAAAAGGAACTCAAGAGTTTTGATTCAAGCACCAGCTTTCCCAGAAGTGCTTGTCTGCCACATAAACCACTTAGAGAAGTTCAGTTTAATGTGTCCATATGTCCAGGGACCCATTCTGTCCTGGCATTTGCAAGTTCTACTCACCAGTAAACCAAGACACCAGCAAGGCTGTGGATCTTGGACAAAAATTCCACTCTGTGGCAAGGCTGCATGTACATAGATACATCCAGCTGGGATGAGAGCACCCTATCCTTCAGTCTCCCTCTTTCCTGGAATCTGAGTCCTACTTGTATTTTCAAGCAGCCATGCCCTCAGAGCAGAGGAGCCCTGCTTTGACTTGTGGTTCCTTTCAGAGAACAAACCCCAGCAAAGCACTGAGATAACTATTGACAACTGAGCCTTTCACCAAGCAAATGTCAGAGTAATTTGAGTGTCAATGGAAAGTGAATTTAGAGCTCTTCAAATCACACTAGAGAAGATTTAGGATTGGACTTAAGTCTCTTGCAAAAAACAAACCCAATCAAGCAAACAAAAAAATCCATATGAAATTAATTGGAGGGTGGGGAAAAAGAGCTAAATGGAAATTTAATCTCTTTTTTACCTCTTGTTATTCAGTACAGAGAAACTAATTTTGGCACAGGAGCCAAAGAACTGTCAGCTTGATGGCACTTCAGTGTGCCCTCCAGCTTACTCTGGCAGGTTGTAGGAAATATAAATCACCTCCAATCCTGGAGACCTGGACAGGAGACTTCCAATAGGAAAATTCATCCCAAAGGGATTCTGGTTTTCAGCTTTTTTTTTTTAATTTAGAATTTATGTCAAATTACAGTGCCAGAACTGTAGTCTTCTCAAAATCTCCCTTTATAAACACTTCTTGGAAACAAATAAAGGAAGAACAGGACAGCCCAACCCAAGACTAATTTTTAGGAGACAGCTCTGTTTATCTTTCAACACAGGTAGGGAAAAGACAGACACTGCACAGTCTCTGGCAGATAAGCTGTTCCTATCACTGAAAGATGAGACATAGTAATATTCCTAATGTAAGAAACAGTTCAGAACTGAAGAAAGATGATAAATTGCAACTGAAGTTGTCCTTGCTATCAAATACTACTACAGAATTCTTTCACAGTTCTGAGGAGAGGTTCCAAACCAGAGAATTAGACAATGCAAACCAGACATCCTAAAGTTGTGTTCTGTTGTGTTTGTGCAGTTTGGAGGTTTTTTTAAGGAGGAGATGAGAAGACAGTTGTTTTGCTCAGATTATTATTGTGACCAATTAATTACCTTGAAACAAACAGACTTTTGCCACAGCAAGCTGACAAGACATACAACAAACTTACCTCAAGAAGAGCTCTTGGCACTACGCAGCCAAGGATTCCTTTTATAGGGAGCTCTTCAAACAGAGCTCAGCTAGATCCTGGCTTCTACTTCACACAATATTGCTTTCAAAGGCTCATAAAGCATGTTCCTTGAAACACCAGCAATAATTAGGAGTCAACTTTTCAAGAAGCCATTTGCAATTATAACTTACCTCGGAATTCTGTACAGGTTCTTTCACTCTGGGAGACTGAAAAACAGAGAAAAAGATGTCATTGCCTAGACCACAGTGAAGCTTACTGACTAGGAGGACTGGTCAGAACCATACTGAACATGAGAAACCTACCTCATTGTGTGAAGTTACACATGTGTATTAAGATGCATGATAAAAGGAACACCAGACAATTTGTTGTCACATTATACCACCCAGAAACACAGCCACATTTCAAACCCTGCAGTCATTATTTCCACAGTGGCACACAATACCCTAAGTAGCTATCACTGTTACTCATTAGCAAAATCCAGGATTCTTGAAGATCACTCAGATTGGATCAAATTACTGAAGCATCAAGATGGGAAAATCTATTTTAAGCTACTCAAGTCTGGCAGAAAAAGATAAACACAGATCTGCCTGGCAGAATTCTGCTAGAAAACAAGTTCTCTTCACTTACTTAGGGAGGTAGTTTCCAAACCAACTTGCTTAAAACATACAGAACCTTTGTAGGGTGGGAGGGAGGAATCAGCCTTGCTTGTGCTGCTTTTTAGAAGGAAATCCCTGGTCTGCTCTCCCTGCTTTTGGACCCTGCATTCTACTGTGCTCTTTGTGAGAGAAAGCAGAGAACTGACAGGTGGGTGCACAGTCAGCAGTGAAACAGAGACCTGGGAACAATGGGGAAAGTGCAGGCAAAGCAACGTGACCAACTTTTGCTTATCAGTAAAACAGAGATAGCACTGCACCAGCTGTTTCACATGAGCAGGGGGGAATTGCCAAGTATTCCTGGAAAGCCCTGCAATTAGGAGAGCCTGCAACCTTGACTTCCAACAAGTCCAATTAGTGGAGATAGGTGGGATGGTTTGGTCCATGCTGGGAATAAGAAAACCCTGTTCCTTCTCCACATAATGGTCCAACAAGTTGCTGTTTGGACAGTACAAACTGGACAGCAGAACATAAAAGCTCATCAGGCCCCTTCTCTGAGAGAGTTTTTCCACTAACAGTGGCCACTATCTTAATGAGTGCAGATCAAAGCAATTTGTAGCATATGACTCAATGGCTTCTTGTGAGAAAAAGTTAAGAAGTCTTACTCTCAGAACAGCAAGTTTCAGAAAGGCCTCTGGACAGGGGGAGAAGGAACAGCTCCCTCAGCACAACTGTGTGCAGGCAGTGTCAGGGAAAAAGTCACACAGTCTGAAAAGTAAAGCCTGAAATCCATCTCAGTGTGCTCAGCCTTTACTTGACAGTTACCAGGTGGGATGAAAAACATGGCATTGCTCCCATAGAAACAGCCCTGCTCCACACCTGCAGGCCACAGGTGCTGCAGTGTTCTTCCAGGAACAAAGCTCACATCCAAGAGTACCTGGATGCCTCCAGGAATCACATAAAAGGAAAGATCAGTGTGCTAAGCACTGTGCAGGTGAGTATGGGAACACTGGCCCTGCCCCTCAGCTGACAACTGATCCAGAGAAATGACCAACACAAGTGGTGAGAGCCAGCTGAGATGAGGCAGCAAGTGCCCAGGTGGCCAAGAAGGCCAATGGCACCTGGCTCAGGAACAGTGTGGCCAGCAGGAGCAGGGACTGTCCCTTGTACTCAGCACTGCTGAGGCACCCTGAGTGCTGGGTTCAGTTTTGGGTCCCTCACTACCAGGAGAACATTGAGGGGCTGGAGTGAGTCCAGAGAAAGGCAACAGAGCTGGGAATGGCCCTGGAGCCCCAGGAGCAGCTGAGAGAGGTGAGGGGGGCTCAGCCTGGAGGAAAGGAGGCTCAGGGGGGACCCTCTCACTCTCCACACACAACTGCCTGACAGGAGGGTGCAGGCAGGTGGGGATCAGGCTCTTTTCCCAGGTAACAAGTGAAAAGAAGAAATGACTTCTTTGCACCAGGGAAGGTTTGGATTGGGTATTAGGAAAGATTTCTTCCCTGGGCACCCTTTCAGTAAAGTGGTAGAGTCACCACCTCTGGAGGTGCTCAGAAAATATGAAGAGGTGGCCCTTGGGAACAGGGTCAGTGGTGAGCACAGTGGCTCTGGGCTATCAACAATCCTGGAGGTCTTTTCCAACCTTAACAATTTTATTATTTTATTAAACACATGGACAGAAAGAAAACAGGACAAACATTAAAAAACATTTACCTAAGGCACAAATAGGATGACTTTGGAGATTAGTTCTAACTAATTTTTGCTTGTGTAATCAAAGATGATGTGAGTAAGCAGTGAAATGTGACCACACAACTCACCACTGCACAGATTGATCAGGTAACAGAAAGTGCACCATTTAAAAGCCCACAGAGCACAACTGCTTTAATTTTAATTCAAAGTTTTAAATGCAGAGAGGAAGTTCAGAAGGTCTTTATATCCAAAAAGTAATGTTGACCCAGCAAGTCACCATATTCAGTGAATTGAGGAGATATTTTTGGCTCTGGGTATAATAAATATTTGCCTGCTTTCAGGTGCAGTCCTAGGAAGAGACTTGTAAAATATATGTTTGCACATATTAAATTCACCCTATTTTTTCTGTGAAGTGGAAACAAGTTAAAAATACTAACACTTTCCATTTATGTAGATGATTTTATGCAGGTTAATACTTCAGTATTTTGGCACATTAAGTCAATCTGCAGGGCCTCCTTTTACTTATACTGCAGTAAAATGCTGGTACAAACAGAATCACAGAATCACAAATTGTTTTGGGTTGGAAAGGACCTTTAAAAATCTTCTACTCCACCCCCACTGCAAGGGGCAGGAAAAAAAGGTGCCACCTAGTTAACACAAGTTATTCTACCCAACAACTTGGTTAAAATTGCAGAGGGATTTATAGACAAGTGGAATTTATACCAAGTGTTTGAAATATGACCAAAAACACAGGATAAACACTAATCCTCAATAACACCACTGTATTCATGGCAAAAAATTGGCAGTTTGGATACAAGTCTTAGGACTGCTTGAAAAGGAATCAAATTCAAGTACTCAGAGAGGTCTGAGGTTCCACAGTGCCCTTCCTGACATCCTGGAACAGGCAGGAGTGCTGTGTTACACATGGGGTGCCTCCAAAATTATAAAATACATCTACAGGGAGGTAACTGAATCAAGACCTACTACTCCAAAATCCTCCCTAAAGGTTTGCTGAATGAGGGACCTACAAGTAAGGGCCAAGCACAGCCCAAATGAGAGTGATCAGGACAGGCAGCAGTACAAGGAAAATATATCAAAGCATCGAAATAAAAACTGTCTTGAAAAGGAGCTTGTAAACATGTGTGTCAATCTGCTTTTTCCTGCCTAGGAGGAATGAAACAAGTAAGTGCTGTTCAAAACACAGTAAACAGTGTTAAGCCATGGCAGCCTGAGCTTTGAGACAAGATACAAGCTCTAAATAATCTTTGGAACAGAATCAGGGTCTTTTACAATATTGCCTCCTAAAATATGATGGTATTCTAGCCTACAAAAGGAATTTAGAAGAATTCAGTTTGTATCTTATAGCTTATTCATAAAAGAATTTCAGTAGCAGCTACCTGGTGCCAAGAGATTTCCCTTGATCATGTATAATATGAAGCTGGACACAATAAGCTCTTTAAGAAGTCACAAGAGTTGCTGTCACAAATAATGCATTTACTGTATCAAATGGCTTTTAAAAATCCAAGCATTTCAGAAGATGCTGAAAAAATGCAAAATCTTGCATTTAATATTCAAGTATCTATTCAGAACAGCAACAGATGCCAGACTAATGAAAGAGAAATGAGAGAAGTTGTAAAGGATAAATACTTCAAACCAATACTGCTTTTTTCCCTTTCACACTGAAAAGCTTCCTCTAAACATCCTTCACTGTCTCACTAATTCAATTACAGGATGATTAAAACACAGTCCACTTCCAGCCACCTGCTGTAGTGAAAAGAGACCAGGCAAACCATTATAGTCAAAACTCACACAGGTGGCTGCTGGGGGAAGACAACCTGAAAATTCATTGTAATCTTTCAGCTGATCATCATGTATTATTCCTCTGAGTTGTTGGTGGGCTTGTATATGTGTTGGGAGAGGGGGAAGTGGTGCTTTCTTGAGGATTTTCAAGCACAAGACTAATCCCTCCTGTGACTTCAGGGATGCTGTGAGGTTTTTTACCAGGATTAATGGATTTCAGTGTATCTGGGGGGACAGAACCAGGCTCTGCATGTTTCAGGAATCAGCCATAAGAACAGGCCCTATTGATTTCAGCTCCATCCTGGAGAGGGCAGTAGGATAAAACCTCTCCTGACACTTCCAGAAGAAAGCATCTCAAGCAGTCAGCACCCTTAAAGTGAATATCCTAGCTGCAGTGTATTAGTATTCTGAGCTGGGAGCAGGCTGTCTGAATTAACATTTCCAATTATGCTGAACATTCCTAAATGAGAGCAGCTGTGCCCCACCACAATGACAGAACAGATCAATACAATTTCTTCAACCTTCAGTCTGCTTCCTTTGCTTCAGCTCCCAACTCCAGGGAAGGGATTACAGCTTGCTGTGTATCATGTGCTCCCCAAATATTTTTAGACCTACCACAACTGGACAACAAAACAGAGACAGTGAAGTTTGAGGACCCACCCTGAGCTGTGAAATTGCTGCTCTGCCTTCCTCACTTTCCTCATCAAGCTCATCATCACTCCATTCCCAGCCACCATCTTCAGTCTTATGAAGACGCCCACTGGAGCCTGGGACTCTCCGGACCTGCCCAGCACAAGAACACAGAATTTACATCTCAAGCAAACAGATTCTACAGCTGATTTTACAAGAAATAGCACAGAACATCTTCAGTTTCCATCACCTGCCATGGTGTCTGATTATTTTATTGAAATGAATAGCTCTACCTAGAAAAAGCTGTACTGCAGTTGTTATTATTAAAATGTGAATACAAGCACAAAAAATAGTACAACTGTAACAGCAAGAGCCCAGGAGGTTTTCAGTACCTTTTTGGATCTTTCAGTGATTGTTGGTGCTCTCTGCAACATCTTCTCTTGTAAAAACTCTTTATTCTGCAAAGAAAAAAATAGCAAACATTTGCATTGCTGAAAATCCAGTTCTTTGATGCCTTCACTGTCTCTGATAAAGTAACTGTTAAGTTGTTTCTAGCAGAAAGTAGTTTACATGTTTCATCCCCACTCCCCCAAGGATATGAACCACTCCCCTACTTTGGGCTGCAGTATGTGATGTTTCATCCTAAATACCTTTCCAGTTAACAGTGGCACTCTCCTTATGCAAAGTGACATGGAATTAACAACTGAGGAGCTGGATATTATTCTGATTTATTTGGAAATACACATTTTTATACTGCAGTATCTGGTACCCTGCTGAGGCATTTGGCATTCTTCCACTTGCAGCTACTACACCACCTGGATTCAACCTCTTTGCTTTATCTTACTCCTAAATTTATGCCTGTCCAACTGTCAAAGGCAAACCTCAGACAGGTTGGGATGTAGGAATCCCTCTGTGCTGGAGCAAACAGAAACTGGGACAGCAAGATTTAAAATGGCTGAAAAAATGTACAGCATTTATGTTTAGAGAAGAAGTAAATGCAGTGATCACAACAGACTGAATACTGAGGAACTGCTGTGATGCTTTATTGTATTAAATTTCCTCTTCAGCAGGCTGCTCCAGAGTGGCCAGTGTGGGCTCCTGAGAATACAATTTTCTCACTTGTGGCAGCAGGGGAAGCAGGGCAGTCCAGGCCACATTCTGGCATTTGGCTGGGTATTCCACAGCACCCCAGTGCAGTTGGAGAGCTCTGCTGGCCCTGCCCACACAGAGCTCCCCCAGGATGGTTGCTTGCAGGCAGGATGGAGAGCCTCAAGACACACTGTCATTCCTGATAAGTGGCTCCCAGCATTATCAAACCATTCTTTTACATAACCTAGATGGTATTTAAATATATGACTCAATATAGATGTATAGAAGCTGCACTCCTCAGCCCTCAAGCTGCAGCTGTCAGTTTGGCAGTGGCTGATGTGTGACAGTAATTTAACCCCAAGTGTGAAGTGGCACACTTTGCACTCCAGCGCTGGCTGGTTAAGCAGTGCCTCATTTACAATAATGTTAATTTTCTATCACCACCCATGCTAATATGTCTCCAGCAGCTTAATGAAAGCACGAAGGAGATTTAACACACAATGAAGTGTAACATGAACCAGAACTTTCAGAACCAAACGGAGAAAGGTCAGCAATGTGTAAACCATCTTGTCACTTTGGACACCAAGTGTGCATCCAGCATACAAATGCAGACTAATCAGCTGCCTAAAATCCCACTACAGACAGTGAAACCCCAGTTAGTACTGTCAAGAGCCCAGACATCAATTAAACCTGCCCTAAAGCAAACTTCAGCATTTCATCAACTGGATTACCCTCCAGACTTCCCTGGCTCCTAAAATTATCAAATCACACAATACCCTGAGTCAGAAGGGACCCACAAGGATCAAGTCCATCTCCTGGCTCGGCACAGACACCCCAACAATCCCACCTGAGAGTGCTGTCCAAATGCTCCTGGAGCTCTGGCAGCCTTGAGGTCATGACCATTTCCTGGGGAGCCCCACCACCCTCAGGGGGAAGAACCTTTCCCTAATATCCAAACTGAACATCCCCTGACACAGCTTCAGGCCATTCCCTCAGGTCCTGTCACTGGTCACCAAAGAGATCAGCACTTCATGATCTGATCCTCATGAAGAGGAAGTGCAGCTCTCCCTGGGTTGCACCTGTAAAGATTCCTGTCAGCTTTAACAGGGCATCCAGCTCCTGTACAGATACCTGATGTGGCCAAATCCATTTAAGCATCTTAATCTGGGAGGTGAAAACTACTCTGAATAACTGGTGATGCTGCTGTGCTATGCCAAGCATGCAGTCTCTTTTTGACAGTTTAATCTGTATTCTGTATAAATCCTGTGCACTTTGATCACAAAAAAAAAAATAAGCAAACAGAAAACATTCCCCATGCTCATGGAAATGCAAATCCTGCCCTGTGTTGCTGCTGTCTGTCTCCCTCAGTAAGACCTTGCACGTTGCAGATGCACTAATCCCCAGGCAGTAATTACATAATGCTTGCTGGCACTTCTCTCCAAGGCTAGAAATGGGAGTTTCCCACTGGTTTGTATCACAGCATCTTCACTTTCCATAAGGCAACACAGGATGAAATATCCTTAGGTAGCTCTTGCACAGTGGGCCTCATTCATCCCCTCACACACTGATTGGGGAGTTCACTAAAATCTAAGTTACACTCACTGCAGCAGAGACCTTTGTGGCTGGACAGGCAGCCAGAATGGCACCATTACAAACCCAAAAGACATTTAAATGCTCAAGAATTCCCAGATAATTTCTGTTCACAACAGCATACACAGGAGATACAGAAGGGGGATTTTATTCTGCTCCTTCACAATGGCCCATTCAATCCACTCAGCTCTGCTGGCTCCAAGTGAAAGAGCCCACACTCCTGCCAGTAAAGCTGTCACCCACACCTCTGGTGCTTCTGAAAAGTCCTTTCCACAGCCTCTGCACAAATCAGTTTGGGAAGTGTTTTCTTACCTTTGCTTTTGTGAAAAATTTGTGTCTTAGGAGTTCTGCTGCTGTTGGTCTGTCAATAAAAACAGATGTAGAAAAGACAATTATAAATGCTCCCTTTCAACCCAACGGTCTTCCAGGCTGCTGCAGCTTGTTGGCATCTCGTGAGGGCATCAGCTTCTCCTGTATAATTCCCCTAAAATCAATGTATTCCAAGTAAATTTTACACCAGCAATCTTTTAAATTACTCAGTGTATTCTGAACAAGGTTTATTGTGTTCAAAAGCAATGAATAACTTGGGACTGGTGGGGAGAATTTGCTCCCATTTTGATGCTGAACTTGAGACTCTTAGATAACCAACAGAATCACAGAAAAAATTTGCTCAAAATGGAAGTCACAGAAACATCACTGGAGTGCAGTACTCACCCTGTGCAAGTACCAGTTATTTCAGAGATACCTGATTAAATGTGTGTAATTAGTTCTATTAAATACAGGCAGGATGATCAATCTGGGTCTAAAAGAACATGAACAAGTATAAACTATTTTCCCCTTTAAATCAGACTTCAGAATAAATACTGGAGAGACATCCCTTAGTTGGTTTAGGAGGAATTTGCTAAAGACTCAAGCCTACATGAGAAAGTGGCAGCTTAAAGCATTTTCCACACTGCAAACAGTGCTTAAATAGTAACAGAGTTTAATCAGTGACTTGCAAAGGCCATTCATCACAGGGTTTATTTCATCACAGACTACTCCAACAAAAGGCATCCACCTCAGAGCAAGGAGCCCCTAAAATAATGAAAAAGCAGTTGCACTGAATTCACTCCCATGCAATATGCCAACCTCCTGCCCCCACAGTCAGGACAACACCAGTGGCTGCCAGAAGTGCTTGAGGAGAGCAGGGCTGTGCCACAATTCAGTGATTATGTATAACCTGACCAGCACACATCCTAACCTGCCAGGATAGGATATGACTTAGAAAGGTGAAAAAATGTCATGCTGGGAAAAAAAAACCCCAGCTATCAACTTGTATCAAGCACTCCACTGGATTCATTATGGATTTCAAGTGCAATGCTTGTTGGAAGAGAGAGACTCATTGCACAGTGCGTGAGAAGCCTGTGTTCCTGGATCTGACACAAGAGGGAACTGAAAAATGTCTTCATTATTATTATTTTATGAAAGCACTTTTTCCTTTCCAAAATTAAGTCTGCTTACTGAGGAGGAAAAAAAAAACAACCTAAGAGGTATTAAAAAATGGCACAGCACACACAGCATCCCCTTGGTAATATTTCCTACGTCACTGAGCAGTCAAGATACTGTTGAAGGAAGGCTGAAAGTGTCATCAGGTCACTTAAGCAATCTGTATTGATGAAAACATGTTGGTAAAATTTGTCAATGTTTTTCCTGATTTCCCATCCAAACCAAATATTACATATAATTAAACAAGTCAAAACTACACTGAAAGCCTTCTCTGCACTGCTAAATTTTAAAAAGTTTATTTATGTAGTTTTGCAAGTAAACACACATTGCCCAACCTGTAATTTCTGATTTGTAAACACAAAGCAGTTTAGGCTGGGAACAAAACATGAACTGAAGTCACCTGCTGGAGGTGGCCAAGGGAGAATGGCCCTACCCAGGCACTGGACTGGGATGCACTCTCATTAACCCAAATGGAAAATGTGTGCCCTGGCCAGGCACAGGGCCAGACATTTATCCATAAAAACAAGAACAGAATTTGTTGCCACACAGCAAGATTGCTGTGTTCCTTGTGACTGAAAGGTTGGAGGGGCACAGAGCATACCAGCTTCAAAAAATAGGGAACAAAATGATGTTTCTGGGTTAGGGGTTTTTTTTGTTTGCTTGTTTATTTTAATTTATTTTGGTGTGATCCATTCTTACCTTTTTTCAGGGTCTTTTTGTAGGCACGATGAAATCATCTTCCTAAATGATTTCCCATATTTCTTCAGCATCTCCTTGTCTTGCACACCAGTTTCCAAAGATGGAGGATCATTTTGTAGTGTCAGCATTAAAACCTGAAATAATTATTGCTATTGGCAATGAGATCTTTCTTGGGTTTTGTCAGAGACAGATCTTGGGGAAAATGTATTTTAGACAAGCACTTTCATCAAGCATCTGAGTCAACAAGGATGTGTAAACAACAAAGAACCACAATTTAAGTTACTGCATTCCATCCCATCTCTTGGCCCACACTGCAGTCTGTGGGCCAAACACAAGGCTGGAATGTCTTTTCAGGTCTGTTTGGTGGGATTAAAAGTGCAAGCAGAGCAGAATTTTACCAGTTTTCCTCATTCAGGATGAGCAGTTGTGCAAAGCTTTTGATTCAATGTACCTCCCTGAGGTATTTCTCAGCTAGAAATCAAATTAAAGACAGAGGAGCAACATAAAAAGATACAGGAGTTCACTTCCATGTACCAA
Source organism: Zonotrichia leucophrys gambelii (assembly GCF_028769735.1). Lineage (NCBI taxonomy): Eukaryota > Metazoa > Chordata > Aves > Passeriformes > Passerellidae > Zonotrichia > Zonotrichia leucophrys. Next base: position 5,399,621 of record NC_088171.1, on the reverse strand, counting down.
TGTGACAGCAGGTGAAGACATCCCTCACATAAGCAGCTATCAAGGCAAACTGGCTCTTTCCCTCACATCACTTAAATATTCTGAAGGAAAGGAAGAAAATTACTCATTTCCATTTTCACTTGTCACCTACATACAGATGAATATCTATTTTTAGAAGAGGAAACAGCACATAGCACATTTAAATAGCTTTCAACAGCTACATTGCTTAGGGCAGCAAAAGCCCATCAATCTAGCTGAAATTACACAGCCCATGACAGAATTCCCTGCTTTCTTCCCCACTCCTTGAAGGGTCACTTAATGCATGAGTAATTTTGCTGCATAACAAAATTAATCTGCAGTGCAATAAAATTATATTCAATAAATAAAATAGAGAAGGCGTCTTGCAGGCTGCATGACTGCAACCCAAACCTCACAGAACTGGGAATTCAATTCCATCTAGCATATGACAGCACTAAGTAGGTGCTCTTGATATTAAATAGCTGATGTTGGTATTCAAAGCTTCATCCTGTGCATTCAAACCACAATAAATTGAAGTAAAAATTGCAGGAGCTGCTGTAAGATGCTACCAATAATCACAGCCAGAAGGAAATATCAATAAAACCAGCAGCACCTAAACCAGCAGCACTTTCCCCTGAACTGCTCTCTGCTCTGCCACAGCCACTGATATTGTAGGAAATTTAATGGCATTTCTGAACTACTCAGCCTCTCAACAGTCCCTGCACGTAGATGACAATTATTAAAAGTAATTCTGTTCTGCAAGAGTTAACCCTGTGCAAAGTCCATCCATTTGGCATGGATGTGCCTGTTCTGATTGAGGAGTAGCTGGATTTCCAAATGCCAGTGTGATTGTGGTGGGGAGGGGATGCACCCAGGCCCTGAAGAAGTGACACCCAACTCCACTTCAGCACGTGGGACTGAAAAAATGGGAGTTTGTCCACAGTGTCACTGAATGGTTTGGGTTGGAAGGGACCTCATTTCATTCCAATCCCTCTGCCATGCCCAGAGACACCTTCCACTAGCCCAGGCTGCTCCAACACCCACCCAGCCTGGCCTTGAACACCTCCAGGGATGGTGCATCCACAGCTTCTCTGGGTAACTCATTCCAGTGCCTAACCACCCTCACAGTAAAGAATTCCTTACTCACATCTAACCTAAACCTCTCCTCTTTCAGTTTCCAGCCACTCCCCCTTGTCCTATCACTATGTGCCTGTGTGAAACATCACTGTCCCAGTGCCAACAATGGAGGGACTTGACACCCACAGGTCTGATATCCCAGGGCACTGCTCTAACCATGAGCCCTGGGGGTAGAACAGGTCTCCACATGCTCGTGTTTGATCCCAAGGACCACACATCCCACAAGGAGAACTGAACTGGTCTTCAAGAGGATGGGCCAAAGGGGTTTAAAGTTTTGTGATTGAGATAAAGCCTCATCAGATATCACAAAGGAGATGAGCAGCAGGCTAGAAGCAGCTCCTGGTTCAAGAGTCACAAAACAGAAAGTTAGCCAAACTTACAAGGTGATCTAAGGTTCAAGATATTTGAAAAAGAATTTTGGTGTGTCAGGGTTAAAATAAGAACATTTCTTTCATTTCAGCTTTAATAAAATACTATTGTTGACAACACCACAGTTTCATACTGATGTGGTACTTTGAACTGGATCAGTGATTGACAGGATTGCCAGTGTTAAACAAAATTAAACATTCTTTTGGATAACTGGTAACAGGAGAGGTATCAGGAGAATGTCTGACAGGCATTAAGAAGGATTATCAGTGCAAGAGAAAGAATGGCTAGCCAAGTGTCACTGGGTGCCCATAAGGCATTCTGGATCATTATTTACAACCCTAAAAACAAGTGCTGACTTCAGAGGTTTAAAACACACAGCACTTTCCTTAAGAATGGTGAGACTCAGGATCTAAATAAAAACTGCAGGTTCAGATAATGCTGATGAAGGGGGGTATTTTTAAAAGGTGACTCGATACATCCCAGAACATCATGATCCACAAGTGCAGGTTGAAAGGACAAATTCTTCTATGCAATGTGCTAAGTTGAGAGGACAAACTCTTCTGTGCAACATGCTAGCCAAATTCCTGAAAACATGCAGAGAACACACTGATCCCTCATCTTCCACAAATATCTGGAGATCTGCTCACCTTCATCGGAGGGTATTTATGGTAAGGAGCTGCTCCTGTGGCCAGTTCAATAGCAGTGATCCCAAAGCTCCAGATGTCTGCCTTGAAATCATATCCTCTGACCTGAAAAATATTAGAGGACGTTATCATGTGCCTCTTGCTGTACTTTCACACACCCTTTCCCCATGAATTTGGAAAGACCAGCACTACAGAGATGGGAACAACACTTTCTCCCTTCTCTCCCCCAGCTCCTCACCCTTCCAGGAGGTGTTTCAGAAGTCACAGTCTGGTGAAAATCATGGCTGTGCATGGTACAACCAGGACTGCTCTGCCATAAACTCCACTGCAGAACATAAAGGGACACTGGGCTAACCCAGGCTCTGACTTCTGCACACAGACACAGAGATCCATTGCACAGTGCAATAAAACTCTCATAGTTAATAGATGCACTGCTACCCCTTGGGACACCCGCCTCACTACACTTTTAATCAACCTGACTGCAAATATGCTCCATCCTGCAACTTCACAACACACCAGCCCAGTAAAAGCCCCTCATTCCTGCCTGCAGACTAATATTTCCCTCCACTAATTAACAGTAGCTTCTGCACTTGACATTAAACACAGGCTTGTTCAGGAAAATTTATAGCATTTACTTCCCCTCCTGCACAGGAAAAAATATTTCATATGCCAAAGCAGTTACTTCCTCATTATCATTAGGTAATATTTTGGCACTTGCTTTCTCCTCTGCAGGGGAGAGACATTATGTACTAACTTCAAGAGCAGCTCTGAAAATCAAAGCATTTTGGTTGCTTAGGATGGTTTGTGTTTCTTCTAACTAAACTATGGAAAAATGAAAATTGGATCAGAGCAGAGCTAACAGGGTACTGTGCTCAGCTAACCTAACAAGCTTCAGAAAGACACTCCTTGTGATGCAGCCAAAAAGCAATCCCCAAGCTACCTTAAAGATGATCTTGAATCTTGGCAAACTAACAAAAACCCCTCCTGTACTATTTGTCATGTAATACTAGAGTTGGACTGAAACTTGTAATAGAGACAGGAATTTATATCTTGCACTGATTTCTTCCACTCTGTAAGCACAATTTTCATGAGCTCTAAAAGTCTGAAATGTTTCTTGAAGTGCCTCAGTTTATGGATGCCATGACTTTGAACAGATTTCAAGTCAGTTAAATAAACAAGCAGATATCTAGTAACATTTAAAAGAGCCCAGGACAAGAAGAAATACACTGTAAAGGTGGTTTTTTGTCTTCTCACACTATTTTTAGGTTTGGAGAATAACTTTTGGGCATTTTTTAGCTCCATCTTTCAGTTACTCTTGCAGCACACCAATACACTGTACATCTCTCCATTTCCAGACAGGATTTTAACAGTTCAGTGCAAGGGTTTTTTTCATTATTTCACATAATCCTGCTTGCAAGTGAAAACTAAAAAGCTCAAAACTGTCTGCAGTAGTTCATCTTGACATCTGTCCAATACATTAGTCACCACCCTGCAGTTAGTTTATATCAACATTTCTTTTTCTCATCAACTTTTTTTTTTTTTTGCCATAAATCCATCGAGTGACCATACATTAAAAGACAATGTTGAGCAATCAAATATTAACATTCTGGAGGAATTCAATGGTGCTGAAGTGTACCAGATGGAATTGGTGGATAATATCTACATGTGAAAGGCTAACTTAGAGCAAGCCCTCTGTCCCTCTTCCTGCCTGGATCCAGTGGCTCAGAGTGACACCTGCTGGAAGGCAGCAAGATCATCTCATGGACACTGAAGGATTTCACATCAGCATCTCATTAAAATACTGCTTTAATTTGATATTTGCAATTGGCTACATGTGCACAGCCTTGGTGCAGGTAGTGCACTCTGTAAAAAACTTACCTCCTCCTTTGGAAACACATTTGTGGGGAAGCACCCCTCATATTGTCCCTGAAATCTTCATTTCCCATTTTTAGCTCTCTCTTTAAGGCATTTTTCCCTTTTGTCCTGAGGACTGCAGCTGCAAAGAGCCTGGAGCAGCACCACTAGGTCCTGGCCAGACTGCTGAGCTCTGGGCACGACACACAGGACAGAAAAGCAAGGGACAGCTCTGATCTACCTTCAAAACCACCAAATACTCTCTTTTTCTTTATTTTAACTCAGCATTAAATAAATAAAAAATGCGGAAAAATATGATAGTGAAGCAGTTCAGAATCAAGTTTGCAAAGACAGCCCTGACTTGGGAAGTGTGGCTTTATCCTGCCCTGTTAGTCCTGCACTCTGAGGAGGCTGCAGCACTGCTGGGATGCACTGGCCCCTCAGTCCCACCATGGGAAGCCACTGAAAAGGCCAAACATTGAACAAGCCTTTCACCAATAATATATTTAAGCTACTCCAAAATTATCTCTATTCCTCAGGGAGTTTTGGATATTGGAAAAAATGCACTTTAATGCACTTGTGTTTAGCTGCCTTTGATTTTAGATACAGATATACATGGGGGTCTTATTCAAGATCCTCCCAAGCTTCAAAACATTTTTCTGGAAACAACAGGAAGGAGAAATGTATCAAGGTGGATTCACTTTAATAAAACAAACCCTTAAATATTTTTGTTTAAAAAATTTGGAAAGGAAAATGGAAGCTCATTTATAGCCAGTTATATTTCTGCTTAGCACACCTGTCAGAAACCCAGGCCTCTGTCAAACTGATTTTAAGGGGATGAGGGATAATTTTCAGAATGTTCATGGCAGTGAACATCAATGCCATCGACAGCTACTGCAAATGCCTTGGTAAGACTGTGGTGTAATTTTCTCTGTGAATTTTGCTCAGAAATGGGCAGCAATTTTACATTAAACAAAGTTTCCAGGTGTCCTTCACCAGAAGTCACACAAACAAAGCTTCTGGAGTTCAGTCTAGAAGCAGTGGAGGACAAAAAGTGGCATTTCTCCATGCAAGGGGAAGAAGTATGACATCTTTTATGAGATGCAGAGGAAGAAGGGGGAGAGGCAAGCATTCCTCAGCATTTAAAAAGAAGTTAAAAACCTGAATGAAGTCAAATGCATGTTATTATACTGAATTAACTCCCCACTCTGACATATCACAACTAACTACCCCAAATGTTTTGTTTGCAGATGAAGAGCACATTACTGAGCTGTGTATGGCATTTTTACCATGTTTCTATTTTCTATATTTCTATTCTACCTCACATTCATGCAAAAGGGAGGGGCAGTTTATCTTCTTTATGCAAGAACTGAGCTGTCTCATCCTCACCTTGGGCAGGAGCCTGAAGAGAAGCAATGGAGCAAAAATCTACTGAACACTTTACATTCCCCAGTAAGAGTCTGGCTGCAATAGGCAAGTCAAAGAAAATCCTGTGTTTAAGAAAACCCTTCAGGATATCAAATTATCATCTTAGTTAGAAATAAACATAGTCATTGCTGATAACAGGGAATTCCAGGTGCAGATCAGCTCAGAGGACACTGGGAAAAACAATTCACCTGTTCCATAACTTCTGGTGCCATCCAGCAAGGTGTGCCCACAAAGGTTTTCCTGACTTTATTCCTGGTAATGTCACCACCAGTGGCCAGGAACGCACTAACACCAAAGTCTGCAAAGAAAACAAAAGCAGAATTTATTAAGAACACATCCTGAGCAAACTGAAGGGCTGTCCCTTCTTTCCCCTCATATTCCCAGCCACCCATTAAGAACCAGACCATGCAGTCATGCATGAGGGGTTTCCTAATAAAGGAGGAATGATCAACAGTTAGCTCTGAGTGCTGGTACATGAACTGCCATTCAGCAGTTCACCATTCAATTCCTGGGGACAGCAGAGCTTTCAGCCCTGGCTGGCAGAGAGGAAAATTCCACTTTCCATCACAGCCCACTGGGCACATTAGAGCCTGCCCACAGTGCCCCAGCAGCCCTGCTGCTGTACAAACCTGCCCTGCCAGCCAGAGCTGGGTTTGCATTTGCACACACACAGAACTGCTCTGACCCTCCAGCAGCATCCTGTAACATCCACAGCAACCAAGCTGGGTGCAGAAAAAGCCCCCTGAAAGCATTTAACTGTTCTAACTGAGGTATCAGCCCTTTATTCTGGATGTTTTATTGCCAGAACATGCTTTATTTGATAATCCTCCATGGCTGAAATGCTCAGTGCCCTGAACGTGCCACAGACCAGCCTGAGCATCCCAGGGAAACCTCACAGACACTGACTCACACCCTGCACAGCATCACCCCACCTGAAACACCTTTCACAAACCAGGATGCCCTTTGTGCCCACTGGTAATTGCATTTCTTGGGAAAAATCACTCTTTTATGTGAAAACTATGCTGTAGCCTCATGTTTTATGTAATTAAGAATGGCATGGAAAACAGAATCTGTTACCAGCAGCAGCATACAGGGACAGAATAAAGTATGTTTGTTCAGAGAAGAGCATTACCAAAGATCTGGCAACCAAGTCATTCAAGAGAGGATGGCACTTGGTTTGGAGAAAAAATAAAAAGCAAGTGACAGAGAAACTGTTAACACAGAACTGCTCCAAACCACACTATTTATGTATTGCTGAATTACAGACCTGCAATGGGCCTGTAACTCAATATATAACTCAATTCCCCATAACTTTATCCACACAATCACTTTTTTTTTTAAACACAGTACAAGCAATCAAAATCTAAGATGCCATTTTTGAGATTGGTGACAGACTTGGAGGGCAAATGTCCAAAATTCCAGGGCTATTTAACATAAAACCAGAATGTTATTGGCCACAGCTGGTTTGAAAATTCTTGAAACTCTGTTGACAATGCAAAATGTAAAAGCCTTTGCTTCTGTGGCCCAAGGAGCCAGAGTTACTCCATGGCTTAAGGATGTTAAATTGGAGAATTAACTGCAACATAAAATCCCTCCTTACAATGTATAAATCATGGTATCCATATGAGGACTGTCCCAAGTTCCCTCTGCATCACACCAGCAGTGCAGTGAGTCACTTCTCATTAGAATTTCAATATTTGAGGAACACCTCTGAAATTATCACTCAGAAGATGCTGCAAGCTTCCAGCTCACTTCATTTAGAGACTTCCAGGAGAGGAACTCAGTGCCCACTGAAGTACCAGACAGGGGTAACTGCAAGGTGACATTAAATAAAGTTGCATAGAAATCACAGGGCTAAAATAAGCACTAACAAAAGCCTATCATTAGGATTCAGCTCTTCCAGATGTGCTGACCTGTTTTTTTTCCTTTTCCCAAAGGGATTTTGGCTTCCTGCTATGCTTGGAGTTTTAGCACTCCTAGATGGATCACTGTCTCCATCAGTACTGCAATTTGAATCTTCTGGAAACCCTTTTTGCAATAATGATTTTTGCTTTGATATCTTCCATGTGAGTATTCACCATTTTTGCTTTTCTCAGAAACTGCAGGAGCTCCCTAAAAGATTCAGAGTAAAGCTGCCTTTCACTGCTCATTACAGGAAGTCTCCCAAGATCTATTGTTCTAAACACAAGAGCAATCAGAAGTTCTTTTAAATAAGATAATACTAACAGAAACTTGTCCAAGTGCCATCAGCATTTTATTGTGATGTGCTGGATTTGAACTTGCACATATTATCTTACCTCAAGTTTCCATGCAGTCATTTTGAGGGGAAAGGAAATGCCATTCAAAGCAAAAGCATTCCAGCAGTAAAAACACAAGTCCTTCACACAGAATTCACCACATCTCACATCAAACCCGGGTTTATAAATTCCAGATGGAAATCAGGCCCTTATATCTGCCATCTAAAGAAAGCTTAAATGGAATTAAAGTTTATTTCATTACATGGTTGATTTATTTAATGTTTTCCCAATTAATTTCCCTCATTTCCAGTGGGCTAAAACAGGCTCAAACAGCCTGTGCTACTCCCCTGTAAGGAATGACTTTGGGACCATCTTCTCAAATGTCATCTTGCTAACTTTATCCAAGCCCAGCTATTCAGATAAGAATGTGCCTGCTCTCAGGAAATATCTGGAAAGCAATAAAACACAACTCCAACCACAAGTTCAGGTTAAATTCCTTCTTCTGAGCAGTTGGAACCATCTGTGCCTCAATCTCTCTGCCCCCAGAAAGGTTACAACAGAAATGGGTTATTGCAAATGAATTGAACTCCAGAAAATGGGGAAATCCATGAAATTGAGGATAGCTCTGAAGTGTGTACACATTTGTACTCTTCCTTGGCAGCTCGTGGTTTACATTGGCTCACCAGGGTGATAACTGGCAAGGACTGAATCACCAGAGACAGGGAGGAATTGGAAACGCTTGGAGCTGGCTTGTAATACCAGCAGCCACCACTGCTGGGGATGCACCGACTGTCAGCCATCCCAAAGGAGCCCAGAAACTGCAACTTCCAGCAATCTGACAGCACACAACAGTCTCCAGGGTGTCTGCATGGAAGTGGTGGGATTCTTTTTTTTTTTTTTTTCCATTTTTCTGAAGCAACATAGAAAAGATTCATCTGTTGGAGCTGTTTCAGTCATTTAAACCAAAGATTGCTAAAAAAAAACAATACCCATAAAGATTTCCAGACTTTCATATCACAGCAAAACCAATCCAGGATGGGAATTCAATCCTGCTGATGCAGGTTCTGCACAAAATATGGCCAATTTTGTCTCTTCCAGCAGAAATGTGCTGCAAACCACATATCCTACAGGACACTCTACAGTGGCATTGAAGTTGCAGAGTAGTGTTTGAAAAGCATGCCATGAGGCAACAATTCCTGGCACTATGGTATCCAAATTGTCACACTTCAAAACTACTGTGGCCAATCTGGAAATGCAGAAATTGAAAAGGAAGCCCCAGTACAAACAACTCAGCAACATAAGAGTGCTGTGGCAGGACCACATCACAACAGGCACCACTGCAGGAAGGTCTCTGAGGAAGACACATTTCTACCACATTCTAGATTGTTTCATCCAAATCTAAAGTCAGCTGTTAAAAATAATCTCTCCTTGGCCCTTTCATATGGTTACATTACCTTAATCCTAAAAAGTCCAAGTACCTGCTACTACATGAAGCTACCTACAAGGTGCATAGAAGGGAAAGAAAGGAAGAATGTGCACTAAGAGCCAGGACTAAAACCTGCTGGCACCAGAGGGGCTCCTACAGAGTTTGGTGTGCTTGAATCAGACCCTAAAGCAGTTTTCAACTTCAACAGGGGCAGAAAAACAGAATAATTCAATCTTGACTTCAAAATCACTTTGAGTTGTCTTTAAACAAAAAGCATTTCAGAAGACAGCACTAGATGTTATTTTCACTGGTCACCTTCCTTCTTGTTCAGTTGTTCACCATGAGAAAATATCTGTAGTTTTACTTAGTGCTTTCCTGCAAACCCTAAAGCTTTTAGAGCACTGAAGATGAATGAAGCTGGCAGCAAGAAGAGGAAGGCAGTGATAAATAACAATTTTGTGCTGAGAAGGCAGCAGGTGGTAGGACACCAGATAAAAGGAAGATTACTGGAGAACAAGAATCAAAGGCTTCTTTCCTTTTAAAGTCTAGATTGATGCACAGTGGTATTGGATCTGTAAATGCACACTTGTCCTCCTGCTTCACAAAGGAACTTCAGGATGACAAATCCCAGCCTGGGTGACGCCACCCACTGCCCTCAGAGACGTTCACAAGTGGTTTCAACAATCAAACAGCGCAACATCTCTTCAGGAAACACAGAGAGTACCAGTGACACAAAGAAAAAGTTATTTCACAACTCTCTGCTGCAGGAGAGGCCCTAGAAGTCTCCACCAATCATAGAGAAAAGTACTTTTGGCCCTTTTTTTGAAAGGCAGAAGAGGCTCCAAGGTGTCCATGATAGAACACAGGCTCCTCGAGCGAACCCTTCAATCAACACTCCCCTCCCCAGTTAGATTTGTGCCTTGCCCCTTGTTCAGGCAATTTAATCTCCCAAAGTTAGAGTTTCCTAAGGGAAAGTGGGGAATGACACTGCCTGCATCATAGCTCTATGTTTATGTAGAGGGCTATTTTAGTGCCATGAATTAAGAGCAGTCAGGAACACAGCGAACCGGTGACAAGCTGGCATGGATTTGTGGAAAGTTACACAAATTCAGTTACACAAGTTTTGCCTGGCCTTAACTATCCCCGTTTTATAAATAGATAAAGAGAGAGGGGTTAGGCAATTTGCCCAGGATCAATTAGCAAGTCCTGAACAACTTAGTGAAATCTCAATCTACTTCAACTGCTTGGCAACACGGCCTGCCCAGGCCAGGGCTGACACTGCGGGCACCTCTCGGGAGTGCGCGTGGAGAATTTCTGGGTTTAAATCCTGAAGAGATTGTGTTATTGCCTCCAGAACCAAAAAATTCCACACATGGAGGGATGTGTGCCTCTCAGACAGACACTTGTATCATCACATTCCATCTCAGAGGGGTGGGTGGCAGCATTATTTAATATGCCAGTGGATAAAATCAGGGGAAAACAAAGATATGGTCTGAATCCAGTCTCAGTAGGATGCCCACATCATGCCATGGCTGAAGCGTGGCTCATACTGAGCAAGGCTCATGCATCCTGGGAGAGTTCCTCCTCAACCTCTCCCATCCCTTCCCAGTCTATCAAGATGTTCATTTCACAGTAATTTATAGCTCCTGCATAATTAAATCAACTGACAAATGCAAAGCCTTGCTTACTGTGAGAAGCCATCTCCTGGTTTATGCATCAATACTGATGCCGATGCAGTTTTGTGTTGACAGAGCGTTTTTATCTGTGCACTTTGAGACTCCAGGGAGCTGATAAATGCCAGAGCAAAGAGGTTTTATGCTCTGATTAAAAGAAATGAAGTAATTGCCATGGAGAGGCTGGAACACAAAGGAACGTGGCTATCTCCATTTACATTGCAACCACTGTCAGCACAGCCCTGAACAATGGTATCTGGGAAAGAGTCCTGCTCTCTCCAGAAGGCAGATTAATCCAGTGGGAAGGAGAACACTTCAAACTGAGAAAGTGACACTGTGAATTGTAACAGGCACCAAAAACTTGGTGCCAAGCCACAAGCCCAAGTGCCCTTGGGGAAAAAAAAGAAATGTTAAGATAGAAGCAAACGGCCTCACTTTAGGTCTCGCTGGTCAGCTGGATCTGTTAAAGGCAATTTTCTCCTTGGGTCAGTGGATGCACTTTTTGAAAGCCAAAGCAGAGACACAGATAAAAATAGAGTCATGAGTAAAAATAAGACTTGGGGAGGAGTTTCAAGCTGGGAAATTTGTGCAAGCCATTAGAGGAATTTTTAGAATTCCCACTTCCAGCAGATGCCCCTGAGCTCACAGATCTCTCCATCTCTTTACCTGCAGCAACCTCAACTCACAGCACTCCCACAGTGGCTTTCCCCATATGCACAAACATCAATGCAGGGTTACAAACAGAACCTGAGAAATGTCTGACACACCTTCATCAAGTTGCTTTTTCTGTTCAGCCTTAACAGAATTGCACAGCCCAAAATTCACAAAAGAGGCTTTCATTTTCACTGGTTAGAACTGTGTAATATTGCAGCAAAATTGCTGCCATGAATTTCACACAGTGAAAGTTTCAAGCAGTTAAATTCACTGACATGTTGGAGGTACAGTCCTGCAGTGAGGTTTCCACCACTCAATCTCAAATGCACCTTGGCTTTTTTCCCCTCAAAGGATCTCCAGATTGAGATGTACATTCCTCATTTCCAGTTGAGAATTACATTTCATCAGGGACAAGGAACAGGAATTGTGTCAAGCAGGAGGAAATGCACAGGAACACAAGGTCACAAAAGCCAAAGATTGAATAAGACCTTCTCAACAACTGTTCACAGGCAGTTTGGACAGAGGAGTGGCAGAAGGGAAGGAGTCATTATAAAAGAATGGAAGTCTTTCTTCCTTGCTACATGATTTAAATTTTTCATGTATACCAAACCAGCTCCTTGCAGGGAGGTGCCCCATTCACTCCAACCCTCAGGCTACATTCCACAGCTGATCAATCTTTTGTTTTTTATCTCGTGGTGTAACTTTTCAGAGAAACTTTAGAGCGTTTGTTTCATGGGAACAAAGTGATGTCATCCAGCCCATAATTGAAGCATTCAACAATCAACAGAATTATTCATAATATGCATTAATATTATTGTCAAAAAGCAAGTGCTTTGATCTTGCTGAAACAAATCTCATTTTATTGGGGTTGGTTTGCTTCCAGCATTTTTTCCTCCTCAAAAAATTCTCCAGAAATTCTGCTACTTCACCCTGGGTCAGGAGGCAAGGAAGCTTAAGTGTCAGAAATTCCCACAGAAACAAAATCTCATGTTATGACCAGGTCAGGCTCTTCTCTATTATTCATTCATTTATTTTCATTTCTTTCAAGTCATCAGCTGCCTCCACAGACACTGGAGTGCTTCCTGCCACTGCAGTGAACCCTCTGACCTTGGTTTAGTGGCCCTGCTGTGGCTGATGAAAGGTGGCAGGGTTGGTCCTTCTGCATGTTCAGAGAAAGAATTTGTAAAGAGGAACTTTGCAGATCTCTGAGTGCTGCTTTCACAGGATATGCAGAGAGATGAATTTCATCATTTAGGTGTTGCACATTTAAACCACAAGCAGTTCAGTCTGGGGAACATGTACAATCACAGGCAAAATAAGTCCCCTGAAATGCACAGAGCTAAGACCAGTCAACCTTAAATCTATTTAGCAACTGAAAATTGCTCAGCAGAAAAAATACACAAATACCTATTGCTAGTGAGCCTTAATACAAAAAAGGCAAGCCCTGACAGCCTTGTGGAAGAGAAACACAAGCAGCTCTCTCTAGGCTGGCAGAAACATTCAGAGTTACAGCTTTTTGCAGCCTCTCCCAAAAGAGCATCAAAAGCTTGTGCAATTACAAATCCAACATGTTATATCTTGGTCCTATCATGGAAAAAATGTAGGATTTCACTGCATAAAGTCTGCTCCTTTGAGCATTTTGGAAGCCACTCCCTACCTTCCATCAGCTGCCACATAACTGAATTATTTACACCTCATCAGAAATGTAACAGCAGGCATTAAGGAAACCAGGAGATTTAAAAAAGAACACAAAGACACTTCAGGTTTTTAAACAGAAATAGTGTTATGTCCTGTAAAAGGGCTTATTGTCCTCTACAGAGAGGAGAGCTACCTAGAAAAAACTGCATTGCAACATGTTCTGCTTCCTGGTGGAAAATCTACACCTTTCATTCCAAGATGCAAAGCCAAGCATAGATATTCCAAAGGAATAAACCATGCTGCAGGCACTTCTCCCCCACACAACTGTCACTGCCTTGTCCCCTAAATTCCCACACTGGCCTGACCATTGCTGTGACTCTACCAGCAGGACAGAGCACTAAAGAAGAGACCTTGTCAGACACAGACGTGGCTCTTCCCAAATAAAGATGGGATTGAAAATGTTACACATGTACAGGGATGTTTGCCAGGATGGCAGGAAGGGACAAAGCTCTGCTCCCCAGACAGAGGTGGCACTAGGACTGGAAAGGCACTACAAGATCCATGGGAAGAACACAGTACTGAGGAAAGGAGAACTGGAGAAAAATTGTACTCAGGATAGGAAAACAGCACCATGGGAAGAGAAGGAAAAACAAATATCACAGGTTCTAAATGTACTCTCCAAAAATCTTGGCTTACTTAATAGTCTGTAATAACAATAATAATAATCAAAAACTCAGAATAGTTTGGGTTGGAAGGGACCTTTAAGGGTCATCTTGTCCAACCCCCTGCCATGGGCAGGGACACCTTCAATCACAACAGGTTGCTCAGAGCCCCATTCAATTTTGAGTGTTTGCAGGGATGGGGCATAATTCTTGATTTCTGAAAAGAAGGGTGAAGTCTGTAGGAAATAAAATATCAGGAGAGGATCAGGGGGCACAACACTCCACAAGTCCCCTTTTCCACATGGTCTATCCCCAGCCAGGACTGTTTCCAGCACAGCTCTGCTGCTGCAGCTCATGCCAGCAGTGAGTGCAGCAGACATCTCCAGGCACATCTGTATTATCTAAAGCAACTGTCTGAGCAGTTCTGCTTTGCATGACTGCTCCCATGACTTCCAGCTCACCCCAGTTTGGGCTGGGCCAGGGCAGCCACTCAAACACCCTCTCTGCCATCCAGCTCAAGTGAAGCAGAGCAGGGAGCATCCACAGGAGCACTTTGACCAGCTGATCTTTCTTAAATGACTTTTACCATCAGATATGCCCATTTCCCTCTGATGGATGTGTTCATCCTTCACCAGAGACCTGTGGAAATTCACTTCACAGGTCAATGATAAATCAGTGAGCTCTGGGCACTCCACTTCCAGGCCTACAAACTTGCTGATGTCAAAATCTGACTAGCTTATGCCAAGAACTTTATCTGATCTATTGATTCTGAGGACTTCACAATCAAGTGATTTAAATCTGCTGATTGTCATTATTCCAAGTAATAGTATTTTAAGATAACAAGAGGTAATAAACTCTGGGTTGGCTTTTAGTTTTGGTTTGTGGTTTGTTTATTGCTGGGGATTTTTGTTTGTTTTATGAACTGTGGGGCTTTTAGAAGCTAACATTTTTATGCAGGTTTCTCTCCTTGATCATTAAACTATTTCCTTGGATATGCAGTTATGCCTAAAGTTTACTCAAAGCTACCAGGGAAGTTACCTGCAATTTGCACTGAGCCATCTTCTCCAAGAAGAATATTTCCTGCTTTCACATCCCTGCAGAAAGATAAAGCAACAATAAGTGGAAGTCATTAAATCTTTACTTCAACCAACAAAAATACATTAAAAGGTTATTATTTCTTATCCTTTGTTTCTTATATTAGTATTTCTTGTCTCAAATAATGCAGAAATAAGGACTTAATTGTATCTTCAGTAGGCAGGCACTAAGTAGCATTCATATCATTTATATTTTAGGTACTACACACAGAGAAGAAAAATTAAAACTTTGCAGAAGGTACCCTTTAAAGTGCAAGGAAAGTGGTTTGTCCCAGGTTCTTAGAGTTAGCTAAAAAGGTGAAAAGTGAACCCAGCACTGGTCATGTACCCCTTTAGGGGGAGAGACTTCAAGAGCCAGTGAGTTGATCTGGTTCTCACCCAGCCCCACATCTCACTGCTCTCCAGCCCTGCAGAAGTTCTTGTGCTTCCTCAGGAAATCAGTTTAGCCCCATACACTGGTGAAAATCCAGAGAGCAGAAAAATGTTGTTTGCTTCTGGCTTAATGAGCCTGGCCAGTGAAAAAAAGTCTCCCTGTTATCTTTTTTTTTTTATTTTAATGAACAAACACACAAGAACATCCAGCATGTGCAATGAATGTTTTGTACTTTCCCCTTTCTAGCCAAAAGCTCTGGTTTTCAGGTTAACAGCAACACTTCTCCATTCTTGAGGGGAACACTGCTTTCACTGCAAACACTTTGAAGTTTTCCAGTTTATTTTCACAGGCTGCTCCACATGCCAAGCCAAGAGAAGCACTTCCCAGCTGACACCCCTGTTCATCAGCACAGGCTGCTAAGCTTGCACTGCCCAGGAACCCACGTGGAACGGGAGCAAAAAGAGGAAAACAACCCCAAAACAAGCAGATTTTCCCTCCACTGCCTTTGGCAAATACTCCAAATCCTTTCACATACAGAAAGAAGTCCAAAGCTATTTTTTTCTCTTCTCCCTAGTGCATCATGAGAACAGAACTGGTGTGATGGCCTGGCCAAAGAGCCCCAGTCAGGCCCTGGAAATCTCCTCCTTCCTGGCTTTGCTATTCTGAAGAGGAGGCTGGGCCACTGCCAGTTACAGGCCAGGATAATTTCAAACACATCCTCTTCAGCACCAGCATTTGTCAGACTCTTCCCAATATCCAGTCTAGGACAGTGGCATGGTGAGGCTTTTCCCCAGCACACAGCAGAAAAAGCTGTCCATAAGACAGTCCCACTAAAGATGAACAGCAAACTGCAGCTGACAGCACCCTCAGCCTTCAAACTGGTATTTCAGGTCATGCCAAATGTACACCTCTTGCTAGCAATGCCCATCCTGGAGCCTAACCCCAGTTTGAAGCACAGGTGTAAGAACAAGTAAAGGAAAAATTCTTATTTGCTTTAGTAATGAAGATGTGTCACAACTTCAGAGTTTCATACAGATCTGATAGCCTCAAGAAGCTGATTTTCCCTTCCAGAAGCATTAATTTTGTTTTCTTCCTGCAACCAGCACCTGGTAGCCATTGCAGAAAACACAGCATCACTGGATGCTCTTAAATACATGAAGGACCTGAAGGGATTAAATGGAGAATTAAGCAGGTGGCTACACTCCCCCCTTAGCATCCATATTAAATCCAATTTAATTGGTGCTGTTGAGCTAATTGCCACAAGAGATACAAACCTGACTGAGCCCTGCACTGCCACAAACTCATGGTCCATAAAAAGGAGCAATGGAAAAGCTCCCTGCCAATATTTAGGCAGAAGATGCCTTTGGGATCCAGCCCCAGGAGCACACAGAGAGCACAGCAGCAAAGGCTGCTGTGTCCTAGGTGAGGAGCTGGCTCACAGGGTGTGAAATGTGCTTGGCACAGGCACAGGCACCTCCAGGAATCCCCCTGCACAGCAGCACTAATTCAGAGGGAACACAGGGTGTTCAGGAAACTCTGCAATCCTACTGGAAATGTTTACCCACAGCTGATTCTCCTGTGACAGCCAGGATGCACGAGGCCCTGCCAGTTCCAGGTCATGGGGAAAGGAATAGGATGCATGAGGTTGCCTGTTGAAGTTATTAATTCTCTTACTGGAGTAAGAGTAATTTCCTTTTCCATCTGCACTCCAAGGCAGCCCAGGATGCTGGAGCATTTCCCCAGCAAGCTGGGCCCTGCAGAATTGTGCAGCCTTTCCAAACTTCCCCTCTGGCAGAGCTGCACACGTGGCTCACCAAGCCCCCACAACACACCACACTCAGCATTAAGGAAGTGCCAGGGGAGATTTTAAGGAAAACTAAGGATGATGTCTCAACTATCACACACTTCACAATCCAAAACAACTCAGGCAGGTTTCACTGGTGTAGCCAGAAACCAGCAGGCATTCCCTCTCACCAAACCATCCCACCACAGCAGAGAAGCTGGACAGGCTTGGAGTGCAAGAAGTAGCAAAACAAGCACTCAGACTGAATCCCATAGAAAAAATGAGCCCAAAGACTCCAGGCCTTTAACCCCCTCAAATCAAGAGGCCTGCTTTTTTTTAACTTCAGCTTGGATTAATTAAAATTTACATATTTTCTCATTGAAAACAAAAGTCAGTAAACATGATGCCTAAAGCTGGTTCAAGAAATTAAAACAAGTCATGGCCACAATATGAAATCCAGGAGGCCAAAACAGCGAGTCAAACTACAGAATTACATCACCACTTCATGTGGCACCTCCTCACAGTGACCACCCTCTGCAAAGGCCATCACTCAGCCCAGCCTGGCACACTGCACCCCAAAACTGATGGGGCAGCAAGACAGCAAGCTGTCTGGGGAGTCACTGTTTCCACTGAGGAGTCACAGTTCCACAGAAGCAATTTCCAGCTTTGCCATCCCTACCCCAGTGTAACAGCCCTGCAGCAGCACCAGGTGAACACAGAGCAGCCTCAACATTGGGTGAGCACTCACCCATTCAGCATACACTTTAGCATACACTGGTGCAGCAGCAGCATCTTTGAAGCAGGTTCTCCTCTAAAATCATATTTAAAACTAAGTGCATTTGAAGCAATGGGGCAGGGGAAAGATGATCGGTGCTTTCCTGTTTGTTTCCATCAGGAGATGCTTATAAACTTGTGAGCTGAATGGTGAGAAGTTTGTTACTCCAGGATACAGTTATTGCCAAGTGTAACAATCTGAAGGCACTTCCCATTAACGTGGTAATGGCCATATCCTGGGCTGATACACTGGGAATAAATTGTGTGCCTCTGGCATAATTGCTACAGTGGAAACAGGAAGCAGCTTTAGCATAAACAATAATTATATCACATTTGAAATGAAGTTACAGAAGGCTAGAGTAAACTTTCTCGTCAATAGTTTAACAAATGCTACAATACTTCTGGACACTCCTGCTCCACAGCTTCATCTTCCTCTCTTCTAAAGCCTAAGAGCCTTTACACAAAATAAGGATTATGTTTTTATTTACCTTGTACTTCACAACCAGAGTGGGAAGAGAAGCTTGGACTCGCTCCAATGCAGAGCTGGATTCTCCACATCAGCCTTGAAAGGTTTCACAGGAGGGCAGAAACCCTTCTCCATCTGCATTCCAAACTGGTTTAGCCCCCCAGTTTGACCAGACAAGAGTTACATCACATCAGTGCCTCCAGGATGGGGCTGGGCCCCAGGCATCAGGTGCTGTATGAGCAACTCTCATCCCAACAACAAAACTACAGCCAAGCTCCAGCTACAGGAGATTTGGGAGCACAGGAAGGCAATGAGATGATGCTCCCCATTTTTAAGTGATGTGTTCCCACACTGCCTTCAATTAATTTTTCAGTGGGGCACAGGGAAACTACACTAACTGTATCCTGGTGGCTTGTTCCCATGATAAAGAGTCCTTAAAATCCTGCTGAATGCTCAGATCCACCCTCACCTGTAGCCCTCAATCCTTGGCCTAACCCCATGGTGGTTGTTACAGCCTCTGCAACCACAGCAGAAGGGACCTGAGCAAAGAGTGTCACCCCAGGAGCTCTGCAGCCCAGCAGGGAGAAGAAAACTGTCCCAGGAGAGGGGAAACAGATAAGCTCTGTTTGCTCTGCCTCTGCTTCCACCCTGCTGCCATGTGCCTCTAGAGCACAAAGCACAGCCGTGACTCATTTGCCCATTAGATGCAATTTACATCAACTGCAACAATAAATTTTCATGGACTGAACTCTATAGTGCATAATTTGGCACGAGGAAGGAGTGCTTGGTCCTGCCAAGTTACATTTAAAAAAAGAGAAGGTGAAAGATGCAACAATTACTATTTTCTTTTAATGGTAATGAATAACTCAAAATATTTATGCTGAATGCAACCAATTGCTGGAGTTGACATTGTTCTGAGTAATTTGTAAAATACTTCCAGGACATTATCTCTACATACAGTTAAACATGAGGCAATCTGTGACATTTTAAATCAAACATTCCTCTCCCTTCAATAAGATGCTGTTACCTGTGTCACCTCTTCCCTTTGCCTTATAAACCAGGATATAAAAAGCTGGTGACAGGCAAGAGCTTTACATTTAGAGCTGCAAAATGTAAACTAGGCTTGCAGCATGCAGCAGATCAGTGTTTTTACCCCCTCAAATGTCAGCACGTTCAGTGCAGCACAGGAGAAGGCATTCAAGGCAATTGTACTGGAAGTGCTGTACATGAGCATGTCCCCGTTCCTGCTCAGAAAAGCTGTGTGCACTAACATTTTATGCCACAGCATTGAACCTAAAGACTAGTCACCTAAAGTCCCAAACTCTTGGGTGAGGTGCAATTACTGCCTGTTACAGTGCTGTGCTGAGCTGCAGAGCCAGACTGAAACATCTCCCAGAGCTTGAAGGTTTTCCAATGGCAGAGAGCTGGCAGAGCAGTTTCCATGCTCCCTGCTGAGCCCAGCATAAGAGCAGGGAAGAGAGGGCCAAGTCCACAGCTTGCTCCATCCCTGCTCATCCACAGCCCTCTCAGCAGGTCCTCGTGGCCACTGGCAGCCAGGCCCAGCAGCAGCAGCAGGGGACCAGCCCAGTGACATGCTTTATTGCCCGGGATCAGGCAGGCACAGCAACTGCAGCTTCCCTCTTCTCTGAGCTGCTCTGGACCTGCTGGGCTGTGGCAAAGACCACAGCCTGCACACAGGAGCTGAGCCAGCAGCACAAGGTAACTCATAATTAACTCCTAAACTCACAACAGTGGAAGCATTTTTGAAGCTACACCTTCATGGGAGCTACATCGATGGGAATAATTAAAGGCTTTTGAATTATCATTTTAATGGCTGAAGAGAGTTAGATGAATAATCCAATGTTACCAGAAACTTTAAAACCTTTTTTCTTTTTTAAGCAGTCTGAAGCAAAGCTTTGAAATGCAGAAGTGACTGACAGACTGTGGCTTTGCAAACAGAGCCATGTGAAGCCAAAGCCCACTGGAAGGGACTGTCAGCCTCCATCACAGAGAGCTTTAAGAGTACAGCAAGTACTTGTTTTCTCCCTGCCCTACCCAGAAGATCCAGGCAGATCACTCTGAGTGCACTGAAGACCTCTTGGGAGAGATAACTCCATCCTGTCACCTGGCATAGGCAAACAGAAACCACAGTAAGGGCTGCATGAGAAATTAATCTCCCATTGTACTTCATTGTAAAAACATAAAATATCTTTCAGAGACTCCAGAATGCACTCACTAGGTACAACCCCTCTTGATTTTCTGCCCTCCAGTGCTGCAGAAGTGGACTGCTGCTTTAAGTAGAGGGTTTGGGGCCCAAGAAACCATGATTCAAATTTGATTTCTTTTAGGTCAAGTCGCTCTGGCAGCTCAGACAAGGGACAACTCACTAAAGAAAGCTGCAGGAGATCTGCCTGAAATTCACGGTCATCTTGGTTGTCTGAATAGCTGCAGGGTCTGGGAAGATGTTGAGGCAGTACAGAAAGAGTTGCAGACCCTGGCCTAGCTCAGTGCAAGCCTGTATTATGAAGTGAGACAGGCAGCAGTGTGTCACACCCCTCACTGTGTCCCTGTCTGTCACACACACACCGTTATCGCAGCGCCTGCAATTTTCCTTTATCTCAGCAAATTGTGTCCAGCTCACACTTCTCACTCCTGTGCCAGCTTTGTCTCTGATGCTTTGGGGCTCTCATTAATTCCTTCTCTTCCCACGTGGCTCAAGCCTAACAGAGATTAAAGGGAGGTGTGGTCCAAAGACAGACCCTGCTGCCTTGGACTCCACCTCCCAGCCATGGCCAAGCCCCAGCCCAGCAGCTCTGAGCAGCACTGAGCTTCCAGTGCTCAAGGAACCTCAAGTGCACATCAGTGTGGGGCAGCTGCTCCAGCTAAACCCAAACCCTTAAAAAACAGTTTTGAGACACATCAGAAACCAGTGCTACAAGCCCTGCACCTAGGCCTGCCTCCCAACAGGGAGATATCTAACCCTACCAATATTCACAGCACCACTTCCTCCTGCAAATGAGGCCTTTGCTTCACACATTGCCCCAAAGCACATCACTGCTGTGACATCAGCTCATGGCAAGGAGGACTTGCCAAACAGCCCACGCTTCTAACAACCTCCAGCAGTTACTGCAAGAGAGAAGCTCCATCTCCAGCTTCAAACATCACTTTTGAAGTTTCCCCTACTCTGTCAGAACTTCCATTTCTTTCTCTTGTATAAGGAAAGGTCTCTGCCCAGCAGGCTTTAAAATCAAGCTCTCATACATTGAGCAGCAGCTAAAAATGTAACAGGATTTCTTCCACAAATGCATTTATTCAGCCTGTCCATTTCCTGACCCTGCTTCCTAAGGACTGCAGT
This sequence comes from Zonotrichia leucophrys gambelii, assembly GCF_028769735.1. Classification (NCBI taxonomy): domain Eukaryota; kingdom Metazoa; phylum Chordata; class Aves; order Passeriformes; family Passerellidae; genus Zonotrichia; species Zonotrichia leucophrys. The sequence continues at coordinate 5,378,057 of NC_088171.1, read as the reverse complement.
GGGGACAAGGCACAAAGCCCCTTTAACACCTGCTGCATGAAAAGCAGCCCACAGAGTGAGCTGTGGAGTCACAAGGTCTCTTCCTACCCCTGGAGGCTCAGATATTTTTGGGACACCCTGCCTTAGTCATTGGTAACAGAGGGAAATTGTCAAGTTATAACATGGTCTTATTTCAGTATTTCATGTCAAATTCTTTCATGTGGAAGGAGATGGGTTTGCTTCACGTGGCAACACCAGTGACACCACCATGCTGCAGGATCTCCTGCAGGTCAGAATATCATAAATGCAGGTCCACCAGTGAGGGGAGAGAATGATGCATCTGACTCCATCTTACCAGAGGCTAATTTATTACTTTATTATACTATATTATATTAAAGAGTACTAGACTATACTAAAGAATACAGAAAGGATACTTACTCAATGCTAAAAAGATAATAATGAAAACTCCTGACTCTCTCCAGAGTCCTGACACAGCTTGGCTCTGATTGGCCAAAGAGTGAAAACAACTCACAGCAGAATCCAATGGAACAATCACCTGTGGGTAAACAATCTCCAAACACATTCCATGTGTGAGCACAACACAGGAGAAGCAAATGAGATAAGAATTGTTTTCCTTTTCTCTGAGGCCTCTCTCTGCCTTTCAGCTTCCCAAGATAAAAACCCTGGGTGAAGGAATGTTTTAAGAGAATGTGAATGCCACATCAGAATATGTTCCTAAAGCATTCACAAATAGGTATTTCCAAAAAATTACCACATGTACATCACCCCAGTGTGAGTACAAGCTGCATCAGGCAGCAGAAGGAACAGGAATGTCAGTGATTCACACAGCTCCCTGCCATGATGGAAAGATGAAAGGCATTCTGGCAAATACACAACCAATTTGGATTAAATTAGGCCACAAAATATTGACAAAGGGGAGCTGAAAAAGCTCTCCCTTTCTCAAAGGCAATCAGCATCCTGTTCTGGAGAAGCAGAGTCTGTCTCTATACACACAAGGTCCATTCCCCATGCAGCCAAGAGCTGTCCCCATCTACAAAGCCACCACAGCTCCTGCTCAGCCATGGCTGCAGCATGGCACAACAGGAGGAAGGCAGGACACACAAGAAACCTGTCAGAAAAACTTCCTTCTCCAAAATCTGAAAGGTGACAGTTTTAAGAATGACCAGCATAGGAAGAAAGCCCTCTATTTAATCCAGTTATTCCCAGAAAATGGAGAAAGCAGTTAGAAAATCAATGGAAACAAGTCCTTACTGCACTCCCAATCTCACTTGGTGATGCTTTCCAGGCTACCAAGAAGGGATTGATTTCTCTGTAGCAGTTCTTTGTTTGTTGTCCTAAATGTGTGTGGATTTTGTCTAACTTTTGTTTTTTAAAGCATTCACTTTACTTTTTAATATCAAAGTTTTATTAGAACTCCACAAGGCAAGATATAATTCAATTTATATTTTCTGATGCAGCCTTGCAAGATTTTTCTAGTGTGTTTAATATGTTACCACACAAATTTAGCAAGTGGCCCTTTTCTCCTGCTTTAGCATAAGACATGAATGAAAAGACTGCAGTGGTCTGAATAAATCTTAAAGCACCTCTACATATGCAGCTTTTAGGATCTATGAAGGCCAGAAATTCTGCACCAAACAGGGAACAATTTCCAAAGTTGTCTTTTTGAAGTGAGTTCTATTCACATCATGTATCACCACAGCAGAACAGATGAACAATTCAATTTAACCAATTACTCTGCTGCTGGAGAGATGCTGCAAGAGCCCATATTGGGTGACCTGGTCTCAGCAATCCACAGCAGATAAAGGCAGTGACACAAGAAAGATGTCACAAACAGTGTTGCACACGTGGGAATGGCACTGGCTTTCTGCAGAGTAAAAGCCCAGAGCCTGTTACATTTTCACTTGATACATTTAATGCTGCAGACACTGAATGATTATTCCCCCTGGAAACCCATCAAATTCAAACACTCCTGACAATTTGAGAATTGTTACAAACCACCATTACCTGAGTGTACAACTCAGTCATGGATCACTGACCAAAACCTGTCACTGCTTTAGGAGATCACCCAACCTCTATTTTTCCACTCTTAATCATATTTTCCTGCTTCTCATCTCCATGTAGCAAAGCACAGAGAAAAACCTAAAAATCCTCTCCCTTTTATAAATGGCCAGAGCAATTCTACCAGTTCTACCAGTTGGGTTTTCCTTTGGACTAATCCAAAGTTACTTGGAGGAGCACTATCTCCACAGGAGTTATTGTTTCTGGCTGTCTGTAGATTTGGGATTACATTGTAGACACTGAATGATTATTCCCCCTGGAAACCCATCAAATTCAAACACTCCTGACAATTTGAGAATTGTTACAAACCACCATTACCTGAGTGTACAACACAGTCATGGATCACTGACCAAAACCTGTCACTGCTGCAGAACCTTTAGGAGATTTTCCCACTCTTAATCATATTTTCCTGCTTCTCATCTTAATGTAGCAAAGCACAGAGAAAAACCTAAAAACTCTTTTAGGTTTTATAACCCTTTTATAAAAGGCCAGAGCAATTGTACCAATTTTACCAGTTCTAGCAGTTGGGTTTTCCTTTGGACTGACCCAAAGTTACTTTGAGTAACTGCAGGACACCCAGTGACAAAGTTCAGAGGCAGCTCCTGGGTGTGAGGGAAAGGACAGGGGGACAAACACCTGAGTGCAGCAGCCACACCTTCAGACATCACCCTGGAGCCCACCTGCACCCCTGCACTGCAGGGAGCTCCCAAGAGTTGGGCATCACCTGGAGCTGCTGCAGGGCCCCCAGCACCCCTGTGATTGCTGCAGCAATGACATTTTACCATCAGTGGTTGAAATCCCAGGTTTTTACACTTCAGAGCAAAGACTGTCTTTATTCACTTTGAGAACTGTCTCCACAGGAGTTATTGTTTCTGGCTGTCTGCAGATTTGGGATTACATCTGGTTTGTATTATCTCTCCACAACCACAGGGAAGTTTCCTTTTTTTAAACAATGAATTTCTGGATGATGCAGTGGAAGAAACAGCCACCAGGAAAGCATGCTGGTTTGCCAAACCACCACAATACACCCCAGTGTGACTGTGCAGAGACTGGGGGTTCAGTGCTCCTTGGGCCCTTGGCACTGCACAGCAAGGTGTTTATTTGGGGAACAAATCACCCAGCACAATCCAGAGCAGCCTCTTCTCTTTCTTTCTACTGAGACACACAAGAGAACATTTCTATTCTTCTGGCTTCTGAGTTATTTACAAATTAAAGCTCTAGAATTTCTACTAACTCTAAAGGTTATTTCTACCCATCCCATACTATAAGAGAGAAGAGACCAAAGTACACCTCTCTGAATAAAAAGCTGCACTTCCCACAGCTAAGCAACAGCCAATTTTCAAATTACTGATGTCCTGACTGAAAATCAAACTGGAAGGTAGAGGTGGAAAGGCTCTGCATGCTGTTATCCATTCCTCAAACCTCCCCTACCTAAGTTCACTTCCAAAACACACTCCCCAAAGCAAGATCACAGCACTGCAGAGAGGAGAGCTGGAAGTTCTCCCACAGAACTCCTACAGAAACATGAAAGCACACTATTCCAGAGGCAAACTGGAATCCAGTTTAACCACAATACCTGCCAGCATGGCTATCAATGCATTCATCAGCTACATGAAAATTAAACTTGAATCCTGTAGGACAGCCAAGTTCTGCCAAAATGCATCCAACAGCTCCTTCATCCTAAATCAAAAACTTGCAACTGGAGGTGAGCTCCTGCAAAAATCCCACATGCAAGTATTGGTGATGTGTATGTGCAGACAGATAGATGCCCGTTTTTCACAAGTTATTTACTCTTAGTATGGGTAAAGAGGCAAAGAATTAAACTTTGATTCCCTGTCAAAACCATGCTAAGGCCCCAAAAAAAAAAAATTAACCTATGTGGCATAAAAGCACAGCAAGAATATTGATTCCAGGGTCTCTTCAAAGCCACATTCAAACAGCTGTCCCAGCACCCTGCTGCTCACATTCTGATTTTGAAAAGACACCAAAAACACCCCAAACATTTTGTGTGGCAGCACAGGCTGATCTAACCCAGCATATAAAACATGTTGCTGCTCCTCTCACTCTGTATTAAGTAGAGCAACAAACAAACTAATAGCTGGATTGCTGCCATGCCAATAGTTCAAGAGCATGCAACTCTAAACCACTTCCCAGGCTTTTTTTGTTTTTACAAAAAAACAGGACAGAATCACATTTATTGTGCTGCAATAGGAGAATCTGCTTATATTTAAGCAGTGTATTATTTCACCTGGACTAACTAAAATATTCAGTTACACAACAGCTAATCATGAACAGAAGATAAGCTCAGAGATAAAAATAGGGAGAAAGACAGAGAGACCTTGTAACAGTTAATCAGCATGATTCATTTGTCAGCCTGCCATACGCAGCAGCACCTGAAAAAGAAAGCCTTGAAGTTCCCTCCAATCAATCTTTTTAAGCAATAAAACCTCTTGGGTTGGTTTTGCTTTAGTTTTATTTCTAAGTCATTCATCAAACTCCTGCTAATCCCCAAATACACAGAGGAATCAGAGTCTAAATGGGGAAGAGGTACAACATCCCCTGAGTGTCACCCAGCCCAGATTAGCCTGGCAACGACCCCTGACAGCACTGTCAGTGCTGTTTGACTTCCCCACAGGGATGAGCCCCAGCAGATTCCTGCAGGACAGCCTCACCCAGGGCTCCCCAGAGCTGTGGCTGCTGCCCAGGCACTTCCCTCACTGAACATGAGCTGGATCAGTGGCACTGCCAACCCTCCCTGGGATCACCGTGCCACGCAGCAAGCACAGCAGGGACAGCAGCAGCTGGCACCACACAGGGGACAGGCACAGGCCAGGGAGCTGCAGCTCCCACATCAGGCTGCCACTGGTGCTTTTGGAGAAGATGGGCACCATTTGAAATCAATTCTTACTGTGGTCTACAGTGTTCATAAAATAAAACTGATTTTGTCTTCCCCATTGTCTTTGCCATAAGGTCTCAGACACTTCCCATCAGCCCTTGCAAGATGAAAACAAAAAAAAAAACATCACTTTGGGCAATGTGGGAGACTTCAGCATTTATTCCTGAACAATGGTGTCTATTCAAGTTTCAAACTCGCTCTGGCTGTTAATTAGGAAAGTAAACAAGAAAAAATTATAATTTAAGCCTTCACTAGATATTTGGCTTTCTAATCTCCTCTAGAGAATACTGACAAACTCCCCTCCTGTCCAAAGCAGGGATTTGCACTTCCACACCAAGACAGCTCCCCAAACCTAAATTGGAAGTGGCATGAAGTTCGAGGCAGGCGTAGGCAGAGCAAGATTCAGCAGCAGCAAAATTTCATTAAGCCAGTTTTTCACGTGTTAACTTCATTTACCCATTTAAGATTATGCATAATTTAAAAGTATTGAGCAGCTCCACTGACAGAAATATGTTCTCTGATCTCAGTGGTGATTTACAGCCCCACTTCTGGTCTACAGTGCCCACAAAATTACATTTGGGACCCAATATTCACAGTTTGGGCTGTGCCACTGGCCTGCCTGTCCAACTTCAGATGTGCTAATTACAGTCACTCACTCATGCTGTGTCTCTAATTTTATCAAGTTGTTTTCTCCAAGGCGTAATATAAGCAGAGTTTGGAGATTTAGTGTAACCAGCTGAACATTTTTTCTGCTGGATGGCTGCTTGCTTTGGGCTGGCTCTTCCAGGTCTTAACTAAAGCCCTTCAGTTTTGACCCTTCACAGCTGATCCTGCTCTGGCCTAAAGTTCACCCCAAGTGCAGCTGCCCCACACTACAGATACAATATCTGCACTTCAGCCATCACTTGATGTGCTTTCCTTTAGAGCCAGATACTTGAAGCTGACCCAGGGGAGCAGAGTTCAGTTATTTTAAACACTTCCTCTGAGAGCATCCCAGGCATGGCTGCAAGATTTCCACCTGCCTTTCCCATCAGGCATGGCCAGTGTTATGACCCCTAGCATGAAGCAAAATGGGAAAACCATACAGAGATTCCTGCAGATGAGGAAAGGTCCCAGCTGCACTGCAACTTCAAACTGTGTTTTCCTCAGCAGCACACACACATCTGGATAAAATGGAACACAGCATGATGAACTCCATTAAGGAAACGTGTTTCATCCCTCAAAGGCATGACAGCTTGCTTTGTATCACAGGTAGGAAACCACACACCTTTCCTTCTGCATCCCACTTCTCCAAATTTCCCAGAGCCCTGTGCCCAGCACAAGGAGATAATCCAAATCCTTTTCTGTGATAAAATATTACACAGTTTTTGGAGCAGCCCCCAAATACAGGGATGAAACACATGAAAGGGGCTGATGCATAACCACAACCTTAAGCTGCAGCAATGACACAGCTCTGATCTATTTGCTGAAGTTTGGGCAAAATGCTTCGATGAGCAGGATGAGAATGGTCACAGCAGGTTTGATCCAGTTCAATTCCAAATGATTCAATATGAATCATATTTTCTTCAGACCAGCAGTTTGAATTTTGTGAACATGGTATTTTTGCTGAGTGCAGTAAAAAAACCACCCACACCACACACATAAATTTATTATCTCTAATCTTTACCACATTTACTAGTTTTGCTTTTCCACTCCAGCCAGCCAAATGGAGAACCACCTCTCCTCAATACATGAAACATTATGCAGTATCTTCCAAGAAACTGAGATTTAACAGGTTTCTGCTGCTTTAAAATATATATTTCAATTTCACTAGACCAGAAGATAACTGAATTAGCCAAGCAAACCTACTGCAGGTCACAGATGAACACAGTTCTGTCAATTACTTATGGCAAAGTGAAAACTTACTGCCATGTAATTGGCAAGTAAGTTGGTTTATTGCTTTACTCTAAATTCCCAGAGTTGCCTTAAGTCTTATCTCAAAAAACAAAGTTAAGCAACAAGCAACCAGCTATGAAATCAAAACTGGCTCCAACGAAGACAATGATTCTTGTTAAATCAGAATTTGAGTTGAGACTGGAAACTGAAACTTGAGACTTCTTTCAGGGAGAAGAATTCCACCTGAATAATTTCCAACTGTTTCTTTCCTTTTAATCCAAAATAACCTAGAAAAGCCAGTCAGTTTGATTGAAACTATGAATACTTCCTGTACTTTCTAATTAAAATAACATTTTGGCAAAAAAATTACCTCTTCTAGTGCAGTTATAAGAGGACAGAAACTTACTCCAGCACAGCAGCAGCAATGCTTATAATGGCATTGTACCAGAGGAGAGCCAAGCTCCCAAAATTGCCAAGAAAGAAGAGGCTGTTCCAGTAGCAGTCTGTGGCTGGGATTGTGTACATTACCCACAAGCAGTATATTCTATTTTCAGCACATATTTAGGATTGCAAATCTCAGTCTTTTTAACGCAGAACAGACCAACTTAGCATCTTCTACTGAACTACACCACACCTTGACACCAGGAGAGAGGAAAATGTGATTTAAAAACACATCCCAGACAAACACCAGCATAGAAACCCATGAATTTCAGTGATCTGTCAAATCACAGGCCATTAGTTAACTGGTTAACTAATTAGTTTTTCCATTATTTCCTTTTTTTTTAATAAAATTACTCAAATTCAAATTTTATTATGTTGATCTTACAGTTAACCTCAAAAAAAAGAATCAGAGCTGGAAGGACTTTTTATTAAATTGCTCAACTCTGCCTACAAAGTGCTCTTGGTAATTTGTAGCTCTGCAAGAAACAAAGCCAGTGGAAGTTTTCCAGCTTTCCATCAACTACACTTTGCAGCTGAATGTTGACATTTAGAAAGAGATTCCCTATATTAGAACTTTCAACATCCCAAAATTTACCCAAATTTGGCCTAGTCATTGAATATAGACATAGTATATAGAATACAAACATTTGAATTCTGCATTTTAATAAAGCTCCCACTTTTACTTTCCTCTCTTTATGCCCTCAGCAAGTTATGGGATGAGACTGTGCTCAGCTACTCTGTTTCAATAACATTTTATGACATGAGAAAAACATAAAATACCTGTGGATTTGCCCGTTTTTATGCAGGTAGTCCAGTCCCTCCAGCACCTCCTTAAGGATTGTGGCTATACAAGCTTCATCCAGGACACCAGTCTTGTGTTCTCCTTTGGCCACAATGTGCTTGATAATATCCAAAACAGAGCCTAGAGAAGAGTCAAACACCTTAGTTTCAACTAGAAGAACTGATTCACAGTTAAGTGTAATTTATCATGGTTTAATATACAAGAAATTCACTGATGATGGTCAGGATCAGAGTCAGAAGATGAAGCTTTTGCTGCAGGAAAGCAGAGGCAACAATGCACCCCTGGGAGCAGAGCCTCAAGGGGGGATGCAAAACCCCTGTGAACACTGAGAGGTTATTTGAACAAGCCAAAGTGTAAAATGTACACACACTTGACACTTGGAAGGTTTTTAAGCACACACTGATGCTACAGTTGGCTTAGTGCTGAGTACTGGAGAAGCTGAAGGGGGAAATGGAAAAAGCAGGGGGCTGCCAGGACTCAAGCTGAAGGTAACAAGCTTGATAAAATTAGGCACTTTCAGCTCCTACAAATTCTGTGCAGAGGAATATCAGGAAAAATCTCATCTGCTATGGCTGGTACAACCCTAACAGGAAAAAAAAAGTGGAAAACATTAACTGGAGAAGAAATGAGGCTGAGTTGTGACAATAAGTCCCTTCTTCACTGTGTACAGAACTGGAATAGCTTAGATCCATCCCTAGAAGCATGTTTAGTCTCTCTCCCCAGCATGGTGTGAATTACATCACCTTCCATGACAAACCAGGCTTTAAAGAGCAAAGCACTTCTGCAAACCCACCCAGGAACTCGCAGCGGGCTCTTGTGCACGGCCCAGCTTTGCACAGGCACTGCCTGCTGCCCTCCTTGCATTTGCAGCTGCACTGAAAACGCTTCTCAGAACCTTTTATTGCTCCAGCATGGATGGCTAAGCCTCTTTTCCAAAGCCTGTGCCATTTAGCCCCTTCAAACTTGGGTTTCTATGGTTTAATGGCTGGCTAGGGACTAGAAGGGTTTTTATAGCTATGGGCACAAAGCAGTGTCAGCAGTACTGGGAAGTTCTTAAAGAATGAGAAAAGCAGGCACAACTGGAGAACATAAATTGCAGCTTTGTTTGTCTTTGAACAGGCAACTTACAGGGAAAGAACATCCCAGTACTAACTCAGCTGGTTTAGAAAAGCTGGGCTCAGTTTTAGAAAAGTTTAGAGAAGTTAATTCTTCTTGACTCACAATCAAAAAGGTAAGAGAAAATTATTTTGGATTTAAGAACAGAAACTCTCATTAATGTGGCCCATGGGAGAATTAAAAGTTTCACCTTGTAAATTCCTGAAGCAAGTGAAAAATACAAAAGAGGTTTTTAGTTTGATTTTCTTCTCACCCTTCAGGTTCAGGTGGACAAAAAACTCCTCCTCTTTAACATTTATTTTATTAACTATCCAAATTGAACTTCTAGGCTAAAACAATTGTGCAGATCAGTTTTCACTTAGAGTATTTTCCTTTTGGACTCTCCTACGAAAGCAGAAGCTGCAAGCTTTGAATACAAACACCATGTGGAAAGGCTCATTTTGCACAATTCAAACTGCACAGGAAACAATCACATGGGTGCACAGTGTCCCTTAGCTGGTGCAAAGCAGTATTTGCTGAGCTCATCTAAAAGCTTGCAGAGCTATTTCTCACTTTGCACCTTCTCTGCCCACTGGCACCAGCTTCACCTGGACACCAAGACATCCAGTAAACCCAGTGGATATAAATTGTGAGATAAATTCGTTGCCCTGAACAGCACCTTCAGCTTCCTCTTACCAAAAAATCTTTGTTTAGTTCAAGATATTCGCAGATGACACAATCTTAACACAGAAGACTCTAACAACAAAAACAGAAAAAAAACCCAGAGGAAAATGAAAAAAAATACAGAAATGAAGTTACATAACATTGCCCCAACATTTTATGCAAACATACTCAGTGTTCAGCCTTCCTTTACCCCACCCAAGCAGAGAAACACACTCATGTTCAGTGAATTTTGACATGGGTCTTACCCAAAGGTTCCACCCAGACGTAACTCAGGTTGTTTTGATATATGTTGGACTTCCTGCATCTGAGCAAGAATATCTTTACTTTCAGATGTTGGAGATGGACCCCTTCACTGAAATTCACCTTTATGTTCTGAGAAAAGCATTCTCTGTTGTGTGTCATAAGGACTCACCTGGCCTTCAGCCTATGGTGTTTTCACATTTAAAGAGTACATGCTTACAAACTTTGAGGCTTCTTATTCTGGACAAGAATTTCTGTGACATCAAAAAAATCCCACCAAAGAAGCCCCTCCACATCCACTGTTCAGGTTTTTCCTCTGAAATGTGCCTAAATCTGGAGAACAAACTGTCACTTGTTTTAGAAGTCCAGTGCAAATATGTGGTTCTTCACGTACTCGTTTTGTCCTCTCTCCACCCACGGCTCCGTTAGCAGACTCGGTTCACAAACATTTCCCTTCTCCTGCAAAGGGCTCAGGGAACATGAGGAGGCAGATCATATGGTGTACTCAAATTCATTTGGTCAAAAAATCCTCTATTTAGCCAAGTGAGAGGTTGTATTTAACCCTGAAAGGGGGGTGGAGGGCAGACAGACAAGAGGGCATGCACAGAGGCAGCCCTGGTTGTGAAAAGGCTGATTCACACCCAGGCTATATCTGCTCCCAGTCCTGCCTGACACTTTTTAAGCACATTTATTTTAAAACCACTTTCACATTGAGATGTTCATAGAAGTGGGGGAATTTGTCAGTCCTCTGCAGAAAGAAGAACAGCAAAAAGGGGTCAGCAAAATGCCCACTGCAGGAAAGAGCTGAGAAGCAACCCAAGAACCCTCCTTCAGCTGGAAAAAGTGTTCTTAGAATCATCCCATGGCACCTCAGCACCATGAAACTGGGATTTTTCCAACTCACAAATCAATAAGTTTGGGAGTTGGTTCTGATTCACAACTCAACTACAACTTCATTAAGCACAGCACCAGGGAATACACAGAACAAATCCAAGCTGCATTTCCCAGCACTGCTCCGTGGAATGTTCCAGCATTCTGGCTCAGGAAGCCTGGCATGGAGCAAGAGAAGAACCAAATCCCCAAAGAGAAAGCCACAGCCAAGGTAGGAGCTGCTTTGAGAGGAGAAGTCACGGGAATTTGACTGTCAAGGAAAACACCTCCTGCTAGAAGGGCAGGATTGGATTGCAGCATGAGGCTGAGCCATCCCATGCAAATTTGATACCAGAGGTGTGTGTGTGTCTGTCTGTCTGTGTGTGTGTGTGTGTGTGACACACTCACCAGGGTAAGGCCTCCCCTGCCTCAGGATACAAATTTCCACACCCACTCCATTAACTGGACCAAGAGATGAGGAATCAGAATCCGAAGGGGGAAGTGACTGTTCTGCACAGTGGCCTGTTCCCAATCCAGCAATACAATAACTGCTACAATTAACTGGAAACCAATGCAGCTGAACTGGAAGCAGGGCCTAAACCACAGCAGAGGATGTGCCCACACTGCTGGGAAACACCAGCACGACTGCAGAGGCTGCCAGCCCCTGAGCCAGCTTCAAACCAGTTCAGGAGTAACTGAGGAAGAGAGAGCACATCCCAACACAGCTGGATCTCTGCTTAAATGCTGTTTCACTATGGATTTGTGCTCCATGTGCAAACTGCTCTATCTCACTTTAAGACAGAACCTAGTGGCCAGAGGATGAGGTTCACACTGGAAATGAGGTATCTTGCTCTGTATTAACAGTTACAAGATTTCCAAGGAGAAAACAAATCCACTACAATGTCTCCAGAAAAGAAAAAATATATCTTTGGCTCCTCTCTAAAATAAAACATCTATTTTAGATAATGCTATGAAGCACTCTGGTGTGTATTATACATGGCATTAGGTTTGATTACAACAATTCCCCCATGATTTTTCTCATTAAAAATTCACAAGTAGCAAGAATGGACCCAAAGTACAGGAAGCTGAATCCTAAGTCAGAGAAAGATATAAAAAAGAAATTAAGTTTGGCTGAGGCTGACTGGAAAGCTCTTCCAAGCCCAGAAGGGTCACATACCAAGAAAAGACAAAACAAGACACAGAAAAAAGGGTCAGAACTGGAGTCTAACCATAAATATAAATAATGCTGTCATTAACAAGGATGTTTAAAGAAAGCTGGTGATGAGCAACTGATCTCAAAGCCCAACAGAAGACAAAGGAAAGCAGACAACATTTAGTGATTGATATGGAAAAAATGCAGCTAAAACAAATTCCTGCCCATCAAATATACACTGTGCAGCTCATCAACAGGAAGCCTCCAGAGATACTGTGCAATCTGATAAAGCATTTAGCATGGCCTGTCATTCATCATCCCCGTGTCTCTGACACCAGTGCTCATGGAACTGCACCTCCTCAGCAAAGAGCAAGCTCTCAGTGCTCACTGTGCAGCAGCTGAGAGGGAAGGGCTTTTCTGCTCAAACTCACAAGTTCCCACTTTGCTCCAAAGGCTGCTCATGCTGTAGCTCCTAAGGACAGCATGAGTTAGAAGGAATTTGTACACACTTACCCTCAGCTGAGAGAGGCCAAGCTGTAACTGCTTGTAAGAGAAGGATATTCAGGTTTTGGATATTGACACCAATGGGCAGTCCTGGATCCCAGCAAAACTTTGCACCCCACCTGACTTACACCCCACACATATCCAGTAAAACTGACTCCTTCAACACCATGAATTGTGTGAATTAGCAAAGATACCAGGCTACCTATGGTGACAAAATGAGATTAAAGTTTCAGGGTTCACCACCTCACTGTTGTGCCCCTGCATCACCTCCAAAGCCATGCTATAAAATGGGATCACTGCAGTAACTGGAAATCCAGTTTTCCAGGCAGGGTGGAGACCAAAGAGCCAGGAACTCCTTAAACCAGCTTTGCTGCTGCAGCAAACTTCTGTGTAATCACACCCTCGGGGCAACAAGTCCTAATTGTTCCACTGATTCACTTTCAACGGCAAACCACCACAAACACTGAGGCTTCCTGTTCCAAATCCAGAGCACGATTCCTTGACCTCACCTACTCCAGCAAGCCAGTGGAATGATATTTAGGAAGCCTGTTTCTGACGTTTCTCCTCAGCAGAGGAAGAAAACATCCACACTCATCAGTGACACTGCTTAGGGCTTCAGCACACTGGGGCTGAAGCAGAAGGGCATGAAAACCTGAGCAGAAAGGAAAGCTTGTTTGGAACAAGATTAGAGATAAATGCAGGAATATTCCAGCTGGAATTTTACATGCCCCCAGAGGAACAAAAAATGTACAGCAGAGCTGGTTGCTATGGGAACCATATCTTGCATGTTATATTATAACTTAAGTGACAGAACCAAGATACACTTGAAGTTAAATGCAGTGAAAACTCCTCTTTAACTTCATCTGGGAGGCAGAATGGGAAAATTTAATTCTCAAAAACTTCCAACCTGGAAAAAACAAAAACAACAAATAAAAAAGCAGGTAACACTACCTGCATTGATTGGCCATTTAGAGGTCTGGCACAAACAGGATTGGAAACAGTGCTGGGGAATCACCACACAACTTTGTGAGAACCAAAATCTGCCCCAAACCTGACAAACACTGATGCTGAACAGGCTGAACTTTGAGAAGGGGGAGTTGGCAGAGTCACTGCTGCTCTTTCAAGACATCTCAGCATTAGCCAGTGGTCTCAGTGAGCCTGGACGTCATTAGAGCCAAGAATTAAATCTGCACCTTGTCAGTCTCTGGCAAACAGATGAAGAAGATGCATAAGAAGGAAGAACTGTTTGGATTCAGTTCTTCTGGGACTGAGGAATACAGATACAGCCAGAGAGTAGCAAAGTAAAGGAAACAAGTTATACAAAACAAAGGAAAAGACATTAACCCTGGTTCAACCTCCTCAGAGGGAAAGCTAAGGAAACATCCACTTCTTGCCTCCTTCCCCCCAGGGCATGTGCATGGATGCAGAAGAAATATGAAAGATTAAGGCAGAAAACAAGATAATACAATAAAGGGAGCAAAACAGCCTGTTGCTGTTGTGATCAAGACATTTATAGGAGAAAATCTGAACACAAACTAATTTTTCATGCTTTGCTTATTACAGTTAGGATGGCAATGTACCTACACACATTGTATTCTGCAACCATGTACAATCCCTGCCATCCCCTGCTTCTGACTTACCCCATCCTTAATTGTTTGAAATTGAATTGTGTTTCTACAAATAAAATCAAAATCCCTCCAGATGAATTAAAAATAGCATATCTCTCTCCTAAGAAAATAATTCAACATAAGCACAAAGATTTCTAAAGACTTGTGGTTTATGCTTTGATCAGAACTCTCTGTTGGAATTAGGAGGAGCCAGATCAGAGATTAACACAGCAGAACAAGATGTCCTAACTCCCTGGTAGAGAACTAAGATTTGCCTACCTCTTTTGGTCCGGCATTCTGAACTTCAGATCAAAGCTTGAAGTAAGAAGTTGATTAGCTAATCTTAAAAACTTTTGGAAAATAAAAGATTTAACTATTTCAATACAGCAATCTCCTTAGCAGATTTCATCTTAGAGCAGAGGGCAGAATATCCAAAAGTCCTGTCTGGAAATGTTTCAGTATTTAAAGGATTTGCACAGTTGAAAAATATTTTGGAGGTTTTATCTGCTGCAGGCTAGGACAGGAAAAATTGTTGTGTGATGTAGCAAGTCACCAGGGCCAGCTGTTTCACAGGAACAACAGTTTTATAGCATCACAGAAATTCTAGGTTGGAAGAGACCTTTAAGATCATGGAGTCCAACCCATGTTCTAACACCTCAACTAGATCCTGGCACCAAGTGCCACATCCAGACTTTTTTTAAACTCTTCAAGGGATGGTGACTCCACCACCTCCCTGGGTAGATGATTCCAGTATTTGACCACTCTTTCTGTGAAATACTTCCTCCTTAATTCTAGCCTGAGAGTTATCCACAGCCACGGGTCACCTGTGAAATGAGAGCTCTTGCTAAAAGCAGGGAGAATTTAGAAGAGCAAGCAGGTCACAATGAGTAAAAGCACAAGAACAAAAGCACAGCTGCTCCTCTTCCTGCTACAGGAGTTTGAGAGCAGGACTGGCTTCAGCAGGCTTTAAAAAGGCACGAGTAAAATTCCTGTCAGGAGAATGCCAGGGAGGCAAAGAGCAGGTCAGCAGCTGTCTAGAAATAGCCATTGGATTTTACTTTGGAGTAACACTGGACTCAAAGGCTGGGGTGTCGAGTTCATGCTGCCAAGCTTAGAACCCTACAGAACTTCCAGCATTAGAGAAAAGGCTCTGCAGCTCCTAATGAAGGGAACAGAAAGAGCAGGCACCTGCCAAAGCTGCCACAGACACATCACCAGCCTGGAAGAGGCTGTCAGGAACTGCACACAGCAGCAGCAGCAGCTGCACCTCATCCCAGCCACGTCTGTGGCAGCAGCAGCTCCAGCCTGCTCTGGGCTCAGGGCTGCAGCTCCCAGGGCTCTGAGCAGGGGCTCCCACCCTGCCTGGGCTCTGATGCTTCCTCCTGGCTGCTGACAGCTTGCAAATACAGAAATCTCCCATCAGCAGAGTACTTGGGGAGACAAATAGTTCTGTTTCAGTGACAATGTCAGACAGGTAATTCAGGACCTTTGAGTGCACCCTCTGGATGTCAGAGGAGCAAGGCACTCTTAGACGACTGCAATTTGTGGATTTAGACAATTTTCCCTTAGAGACATCTCTAAAACACTTGCATGTATGACCAGGTTAGGATTTTAACAAAAGACTGCAGCCAGAAAATAAACTAAATTACACTTACAGCAACAACAAAAAAGGTTTGCATTACAGATTGGCTGTCTTGTGGGCTGTTTGTCAAATTAATAAGGTCACTGTCTGTAGGCTGAAATTAAAACTAGTTTCAGCCTGAAATCACACACCAGCATACACTGACAGGAAAGAGGCAGTAAAATTCTGAACTTTACCCAGAATAAATTATCATGAACAAAAGCCATGATCAAAATACAGAATGGACATCAGAATGTATTTCATATGTACTTATTGGGATGTACAAATCTTTTTAAACAGCTATAAAAAGTGAAAGTGTAGGGCTGTACTCTGTTTTGAGTCTGTTTTGGTGCAGTTTTGTGTTTGCTCGCTTGTTTTTGGTTTTGTTTTGGGGGGCTTTTTCTTTGCTTTTGTTTTCTGGTTTAAAAACCAGCTCAAAGGTTTTTCCTGTTGAAATCCAGATCATCATTTTTCCCACTGCATGACAGATGACTGCAAAACGAGCCACTTTATTACTGATAAGAACTAAGCTGGAAGGAATGAGAGGCAGTTTTAGAAGTGTCTCTTGTTACATAAATCACTCAGCCTAAGACCAACTGAAAATAGGCTCATTAAAAGTGAATGAAAAAGCTCTTCAGTCAGAAAGCTCCAATCACAAGTTTCTTTTCCCATCCTTAAGACTGTGCTGTAGAATCTGCCTATGAGAGCTGAGATTCCTGAAGCACAGATATAAAAAAGTACATAGAGAAGTAAAAAGTATAGAAGAAAACAGCTGGAAAATACCTCACAAGGTATCCTCCTGCTTAGAAAGTGAAAAGTCATTCTCAAAGTCTATTTATTTTAGCAATTCCTCCAGCCTTCAAATGATTCCTTTTAAGTGAGAAAATTTAACCTTGCCTCACAGAAATGTTGGGGAAGGGAAGAATTACACTCTTACTGGTCTGTCTTCTACTGAATGACCCTACTCTTCAATATATGCAACAAAATGAGAAGCAGGGAAATTTCCTAGCACTCCTTAACTGCAAATCCCCCACTAAATGCCAGAGCTGCACAAGGGTCAATTATCAGGCTGAAGAACATAAAAGCCCATTCAAAGGGAATATTAGATGAGAAGCAGGTCATCATTCACACCAGCAAGAAGCTGGTTCTGAAGCAAGAATTATTTTTCCAGTGTAGTTGTTATATCTGTGTTGCCTTGATAATGATGGTCTGACTTTTCCCCAGCTTTACACCAAAACAAAAAACCAAAAAATCAAAAGAAAACCACCTCCACACACAATTGAGAACAAACATTTGGAGGGTCAAGGATGAGCCATGACACAAAACTGCTGTGAAGTGATGGAGGCAGCTGTGCATTTTCTTCAGAGAGGTTGTGTACTCCTGGAAAAGGCCAAACCCATTGCTGCTCCTCTCCAGCACCCCTGAAATGCCATTTCCTGCTGTTGTGGAAACTTTCCCATACAGACTCTTTCTATACACACAGCAGCACTGCTTGCTCTGAGCTGGCAGGGGATTCTTTTCCACACACAAACAGCCATGACAGCTTTAATGACCTGTCACATGTCCCTCTAAGGAAACACAGGGTATTGCTTAGTGACACAGGAGACACTAAAAACCCTTTAAGACAGACTTAAGGCTGGCATGGAGTTGGATTTCTTCTAAGAGAACTGCTAAAATTCTCTAAAGAACACCTTCAAAGGGACATGTTTTATGGTCATTGCTGAGCTCTTGTGCAAAATGCAAACAGGTTTAGCCAGATTTTTCCACATCATCTCCTGGCATTTTACAAGTCCACAAAATTAAGCCAAGAACAGAGAAGCCAGGTTGGATTTTTTTCAAATGTAAGAAAATAGGGTTTTTTTTCTTTTTCAGTTCTCAATTCTTGTTTGCTGCAGTGCCAGGAAAATGAAGTCTTCCTAAAGACAGGCCCAGGATTTAGCAACAGCACTTTGTGTTAACATCCAGAACTTGAGTCCATTTCTTGTCTCAACTATAAATTAAACAGGGATCCTGGAAAATATTATGACTTCAAATAAAACATTACTGATACAAAATTTTCATACTCACTCTCTCAAAAAAAGTTGTTTCTCCAGTGTCTGAGAAGATAAACCCAGAAAAGGGAAGTTTCCCTGGCTCTGTGTTAAGCAGGCAGTGATTTTCAAAAGCCAGTTAGGTGTTACTACTGATGGACACAACATGAGAAGCTGTTTCTGAGCTGAATGGGTTGCCATCAAATATTATCTGTACAGAATGGCTGGGAAGATTCCTGGTGGGAAGGGACCTGGGGGTGCTGGTGACAGTGGCTGAACTCAGCCAGGAGTGCCCAGGTGGCCAAGAAGGCCAAGGGCAGCTGGCCTGGGCCAGGGCAGGGATTGTCCCCTGCACTCAGCACTGCTGAGGCCACACCTCAGATCCTGGAGTCACTTCTGGGCCCCTCATGACAAGAAAGACTTTGAGGGGCTGGAGAGAGTCCAGAGAAGGGAACAGAGCTGGGGAAGGGTCTGGAGCACCAGGAGGGGCTGAGGGAGCTGGAAAGGGGCTCAGCCTGGAGAGAAGGGGGATCAGAGGGGACCTTGTGGCTCTGCACAGCTCCTGACAGGAGGGGACAGCCAGGTGAGGGTCGAGCTCTGCTCCCAGGAACAAGCAGTAGGACAAAAGGAAGCTGCCTTGACTTGCACCAGAGGAGGTTTGGATTGGATATCTGGAAACATTTCTTCATGGAAAGGGTTGTTCAGCATTGGAACAGGCTGGCTGGGAGGTGGTGGAGTCACCATGTGGATGTGACACTTGGGGACAGGGTTTTAGAGGTAAACTTGGCAGTGCTGGGGTAATCCTTGGCCTTTCTGATCCTAGAGATCTTTTCCAACCTAAACAACTCTACAATTCTTAATTCATAGGTGGGAACCTTAAGAGGTAGAGAAGGAAGAGAGGAAGGAGGGAAGCCAGGTTTTTCTGCTGCCTTTAGGATAAAGAAATGTGACCACTCACCTCCACTGAGTAACTTCATCACCAGCCACAGCTCATCTTTCACCACAAACGATGTGTAGTAAGATACAATGTTGGGGTGATGGCACTGACTCATGGCTTGAATTTCTTTCTGTAGAGAAAAATAAAACATCAGCAGTTGGACACAGTGGTAATTACTCCTCAGGCACAGAATTATCTTCTCCAGACACAGCAAGGGTACAAAGAAAAAGGATATCTAGAAGGTAAATGTAGAAAATCCAGAAATACTCTAAACATTCAGGCTCCATCATACTAGAGCCAAAAGGTATTTTAGGGTGTTCTTCCTGTCTGTCTAGAGAAAGAAAAAGTTAACCAAAAAACCCATGGCAAGGATATCAAAGTGGTGGCAATCATAATTCCTGCAAACAGCTACAATGGAATATTCCCAAAAATTCACTCTGGTTTGTGACCTAGGAAGTTCATGCTGACTTCTCCTTTCAGTAAAACACTGCAACAGATGCTTAATCTGTTGAAGACTATCATTTGGATGAGAAAGGGAAATATTGGCCTCTGGGGAAAAAAGGCCTCTTATTCCTAAAGTTTGTTCCCAGCAGGAAAGCAGATGGCTTAGCTCAGTTAGGGTGAAGGCACAAAGGACAGCTGTGTCCTTTGTCACGCTGGAAGAAGAGAGAGATCACTTTGAGATTACAAAATCAGCAGCTCCTACCAGTCCAGGACAATATGAAATATGTTCAGATGTTAAATTGTTTTGAGTTTTTACTGTGCTTAGTCTTAGTTTTGGTAATGGGTTCAGAGTTGAGGTTTTCCAGGTTATGGAGGGAACAACACCACAGAAAACATTGACTGATTTCATTATGCAAGCACAAATCACCACTTTGGACACAAAGACTCCCAAGTTTCTTGGCTGTCCACAGACAAAAGCCATCCCCTGAGCCAGGCCTGGCACCCTGCACTGCACCCAGCTGAGCCTTTGTGCTTCAGCCAAGTGCCCCAACCTGACAAACTGTGCCCACCCCAGACTCATCCTCCCATCCCTGAACTTTGCTCTCAGCCACAGCATTCCTCCACAGGACACACAGGAGGAGGAGAGCAAGGCCCTTCAGCCCTGATCCTTCCCTCCCTCTCAGCACAGCACTTCCCTGGGATGAAGCACAAGAGAGAGCTCTGAGGAGAACTCACCCGTGCCCAGGACACCCCACAAATGCAGCTCATGTTCCTCCTGCTCCTGCACAAAGCTCTGCTTGTGACTGAGCTCAGAGCAAAGCCACTGCTTCCCCTTGGCAAGGCCTGAGCTGGCAATCACAGCTCCAAAGGAACAGCTCATGTTGATTTATCCACTTAGCACTGCTTTTCAGGGAGTAGGTGCCTTTGAGGAATCCAAAGCAATTGGTTCCTCTTTCTGCTTCCCCAGGAGAGGCACCAACTTTCCAGGAAACTTTACAAGCAGATTAAAGAAGAATCCTTCTAAACAGGAAAGGATATTTGAAGAGGAATAAGCTATTCATCTCCATGTAGCATACTCTGACTAAAAACACTCTGTGAAAATAAATACAGCCTCAAACAATATATTTTGCTTACTTTGACAGCTCCAGCTCCCTTCCTTGCAAACTTTCACTTGTGTCAAGTCATTTTTCACAAAGGAAATAAATCAGCAACTTTGGAGTTTTCTGTGGTTCTCTGTAGTTCTCTCTCTGACAATTCACTATACTACACAGGATCAATTGACACCAGAGGAAACCAAGGTGGAAAGCAGCAAGCAAGGGCTGGTAATCCATCCCATCAGCCAGACCTGCCCAAATCCACCACTCTCAGAGGAGATGGCTTTGTATTTTCTCAACTAAACTTCAAAATATTTTGAAGCAGTTCCCTGGGAGATCAAGAGAGTAATATGAGAAATGTGTACAAACATTGCATATTTAATATATATTTGTGTATGCTACTGGAGTACAGGAGGCAATGAGACAAAGTCTGGACCAAGTTTACTTAAGATCCTAGACCTAGACTAGATTTTTGCCATTTAAGCAGCCCCATACTACAGAAATTTCCAGGCATTTGATGACAGTTAACATTTTATTCTTATTTTCTAAGAACTTCCTCTCTCATTCACTTACCACAATCTTCTTCCTGGGCTGGGAAACACAGCTAAAAAAAATTAGCTGAAGTCTGTCATGTGCACCAAAGCACAAAGAGGGAAAATAAATAATCACAAACCTGATCTGTGCAATTAAACACCTCTGTCAGCCAGTGGATGTATAATACAGGCAGATTAATCCATTTCTCTCACAGAGTAGCACAGCTCTGAATAATTAATTGCATCACAGCCCACGATTTTCAGTGGTTTTACATTATTACCAATCAGAGGGAGCAGCAGGCAGGCAGAGTTTCCCTCCCACCCCCAAACCCCCATTTCATTTTCAGCATTTTCCAGGCTCATCTCACACTGGCTACATCAAAGCTTGTTCCTGCTCTCCCCCAAAGAAGGCACCAACATCCTGAAAGCTCAGCCCATCCAACTGTTTAAAGTGATGGTGGCAAATCACAGGGGTTTGTGGTTAAAATGCTTCCTGCATAACTGAACCCAAGCCAATCCTATCACACAGCCACAGCCTGCAGCAGCAGGGCCAGTGCAGGGGCTGAGGGCTGCAGCTAAAGCAGGGATCCCACTCAGGGATCACTGGGCAGCTCTGCTCAAAAGCAGAGTAGGAAGGGATAAAATGCAGCAAAACAGCAATTTTGTACAGTAAGCTCAGCTTTAATACCATTGCCAAAGCTTTTGGGAGAGTTTGCTGCTCTTCAAACTCAACAAAGTCACAGCAGGTAAAGGTTTCCCTTCCCACCTCCCTAATAAGATTGCTAGCCCCAACTAACAGAGCTACAACTGTGCTTCCCATATTTTCCTCAGCATCAACACTACATTGGAAGACTGCAAATAAAAATCTCAGTGATTTCCATAATTTATTCAGGCTGCTCTATTGCCTGTCTGCCAGCAGCCATGGTCACTTGGTGCAGACCCCAAGGCACCCACAGATGCAGGGGGTGATGAGCAGCTCTCCCACCCAACAGCCTCACCCTCCATGGCCTCAGTGATGAGAGACAGCCCTGCTGCCAATTCCCAGAAATTCCTCTGCTTTCTGCTCAGCTATGGAGAATGAATTCCCGACAAAAACAAGTCTAGACACAGGCAATGGTTTGGAAATGGTTACATGCTCACCCTGGGTGAGATATTTTTAATATCTGTATTGTCAAATACCAAAAGCAAATAGACTGGGATTAGCTCTAAATGCCTCCATGGCTTCCATTAAGGGTTCTGACAAATGTTTTCAGGCAATAAAAGAAACATTTCAAGGCTTGCAAAACAGTCATAAAAGTGCACTGAAGTATAATCTAGAATCATAAGCAACCTATTAGTCTCCTGTAAGTCAGACATACTTCTGGAGATCAGCTATTTTGGATGAGGGTTTATTTGCCCAGTGACACACAATTGAAGTTTGAATTAATAGGAGCAGGTAAGGCTGTGTTTTAGTTACCAGCTCAAGTTTCTTAATGGTATTTTCTTTTCACATCACCACCTTTTACTCTGTGTTTATCTGCCCCTGAGGCTTGCTTCAGAGGCACTTGCTCTCAACTACCAGGATTAAAATTATGCTTTATTTAGTTTTACTTCCTACATGTTGACATGAACTCCAGAGAGATAGCAGAGCAGCAGAGTGCTTTCATGTGGCTACCTGCAACTTCAGAGGAGCCCAGAGGGCTGCCAGCATGGTTACTCTGTTTGAGGGGAATCACAGCCATAGGAGAAATGGGGAGGGAAAGCATGGCTGGAGCAGAAATCAAAGCAGGTCAGATGTGATCACCCCTTGAAAGCACCAATGCTTCAAGATTTTATGCCATGAGATTTCAGCTGGGAGATAAGGCATTAAAGCTGCTCTTCATCCTTTTAAAGCAGGGTTTAGAGCTGCAGTCCTATAGGCAGCCATAACCATTCACATTCTGCTCCAAGTGAAACTTTAACAGTTTAGCTAAAATGTTGTAAAGCTGACAATAATAATTCATTTGCCTTTTCAGGTGGCAACATAACTAAAAATAAAAACCAAACCCAAACATGTTCTTCTATCAAAATTAACTCAATAGATATTTTTTTAAAAGGTGGGGAAAAGCACAAAATCAGAGATTCTGATTCAGCTCCCACTCCTTGGATTATCCAGTTCAACTCCTTGCCTTCAGTGCTACAGGAGCTAAACTGGCATGAGGGAAGAGGGGTTAGATTAGCCCTAGAACAACAGTGGAAAAGAAACAATTCTGAAAGGGATAAACCCAGTTCATCCATTAAGTAATCTTCAGAGATGGGAACAAAATAGTGCCATGGCAAGTCATTCAGCAGTTGTCCATTTTAATGGCTGCTCTTCAGCCTCATTCAGTCATTCCTTCTTTCAAAGTCTTCATCATTAGTGACAATGTACTGAAGGAAGCAGGTGCTCCTGAACTGCTGGGGTGCAGCAATTCCTACATGGCCGTTTTTTGTTGGTTTCAGCCCAAAAGCAGACGGGTGAGTGGCTGCCTCCTCTCACAGACACAAGCCAGCCAGCTTTGCCCACATCCCAGCTAACCCATCACTGATCCTTCCAGCTGTTCAGATCAATACCAGAGCTCACAGCTCAGCAATGCTTTCAGTGGGATTAGTGCCCACAGACAGCTGCAAACTCTCTGAAATTCTTTACATGCACCATCTCATGCTCACCCACTCCAAGAGAAGGATGGTCAGGATTTCACCCACCATTAATTCTGACGTTCATAGTGAACTTTACACAAAAAAAAACAAAACAAAACCTAAACCAGTCCAGTAATTAAGACTTCTGTTGTTGCTGCTTTGATAAACAATACAGCCAAGCTGTACCCAGCACAGGTTTAAGTCTTAAGCTGCAATCCCAACATGCAAGGAACTCAGCAGATCAAATAACCATGCAGAAACCACATGTCATTTATCAGATTCCCTGGCACTGACACTTGGGCACTTTCTTTTCCCTGGAGCAAGCATGAAGGTCTCAGGCCTGGAAATGGAATTATAATGGCAATTCCCATCAGATGACAGGCATGGATGAAACATCTGTACTACTTCCACAGCAATCTGCTGCTTTGTCCCCAACAACCTTATAGTCTGGTTAAACCACTTGTAGGAAGTGCTCCATCAGATCAAAGGCAGCTCAATATCCTGTCCAAGTCTTCAAAAGAAGGTGTAAAAACCCTATAAAAAGCAGTTACACCATTATCTGCCCAGAGGGTAGACTTCTGACTAAGCCTGGGCAGTTAACAGTTGGCTTATGATTTAAACCAGGGGAGTTCATAATCCCTTTTTTAAATCCTATCTAATTTAACCTTCTCAACTATAGGTTGATTTATTTAATCTCACGCAATGTTTGATCTCCATGCTATTGGCAGCAAGGTCCCTGGGTTATTTCCATGAAATTCTAAAGGACATTTCTGTTTAACTGCAGCTCAATTTGTTCCCTCAGCCTCCTCAGCTGCCCTCTGGCCACAGCACTGAAAGAGCAGCACCTTCCCCTCCTGTGTGCAGCCTGCCAGGCCCAGGGCAATCAGTCTGTGGAGCAGGGAGAATCTGCAATCTTTCTAGGAACAGCAACACCACATCTGCCATGCTCTTTCCTGAGCCTGTCTCCTGTTGAATCATCCTAGGGAATAAACAGGCAGCATTTTCCCTAGCTGGGAAAGCCCAATGTGAAATATCCCATAGCTTCTGTTTCCCTCTCTGCTGTTCAACATTGCTGGTAGCTGCTAAGCTGACAAGCCACGTCATCTGCTACTCATGGAGAGAAAAGTCTCCATCTGGATGAAGGAAAACTCAGCTTTAATTACATGAAAATGAAGTAGAGTTTGTAGGACAGAGGGGGGATTTAAGGCCTTTCAGATCAGTAATTCTTTAAAACAAGAAAAGGTTGGAAGCGTGGTTATTTTGAGGCAGATGTTACACCACTGTTTGAAGGATTGGCAACCAGCATCCCACAATGGAAAAGAGAGCAAAACACAGCTCTGAATGGTGTGCAGCTGTGAAACACAACACATGAGCAAGCAGACTGTTTGCAAACCCACACCAGTGTGGTTGTTAACTACTGTGGGTTGCAAGACAAATAAAAAGTGGAACTTCAGCAATAATCAAAAATGAAAAAGTCCAAGACCATTTGTAGACAACAATACATATATTTGTATTTGACCACCTCTCCCTGCACTCCACTCCCAGTCACACCCTGAGCAAGAATCCCCATAAGCTACATTGTGCTTTTCTGTCAGCTGAATCCCACAGGCAGGCTGGGAGAGATTTGTGAGCATTCAGAAATGTACAGGAAAAAAGCTGAAAATGAGGCAGGGAAATAAATTCCTGACAAACATCACCTAATTCAGTAGCTGGGTTAGAAGGAGGCACAACTCTGCACAGCATTACTCCTGCTGTCTACATTCTTTACAGCAATTTGCCCTTCACTTGGCCTGCTCATGATTCAACAAAGCTGGCCCTTCCTGCATTTTCCATACCCAGAGCAATAAATAAATTTAGTGCATTAACCTGGAATGTCATACAGTATATGCAAAGTGTGCAGTTTATTCCTGACCACCCACACAGCTCAAATGTATATTGAGATAAAAGGATCAAGATCAATACCTTTAATGAGCCAAGTCACAGCACTTAGTCTAAGCACAGCATCTCCAAAGCAAGGATGTGATCCCAGATTTCCTGGCCTTGGGACACCTGCAAGGCTTAAAGGAAGCTCAAGGCCACTCATCCATCCAGCTGGTGATAGGTTAGTTTGGAGTGGGAAATGCAGAGTAAGTGTTTCTTTCTCTTCTCCTCCATCCCAAGAACTACAAGTGCAAACCACTAAGCAGCACAGACACTAAAAGAGGTGTACAAGAACCAAATCACCTTTTTAAGGATGGCAGCATGGTTTGCTGGTCTCCCTACCCTCTCCCAAGCAGTTCTACCCTCTTGGCTATGCAGCTCTGGGAATAAGGAAGCTTGCTTCAACAGAGAAATCTAGGAGTGTGAGGCACTGTAGAAAAATAATTATAAAGTAATTTAAGCACAATTTTCCCTTTACTACCACACTGCCCAATGAGTGGGAGCAGTGAGAGCCCTCACCTGACCCCAGGCAGGAAAGCAGAGCTCACCATAAGCTGGCTGCTGTGCCCAAATGCCTTCAGAGCCACAGGAGCCCCATGAAAGCCCCAGTTTGTGATTTTAACTGCACTGGGGGAGAGGAGAAAGCAAGGCAGGGGCACAAGATATCCCAGTGTGAACTCATCATATCTGTCTTTGTATTTGCTTCTTACAACAACTGTAACCTGCAAGTACCTACAGTTAACTTTGGGGGGTTTTTGTGGGGAAGGCACAATCCTGCAATACAAAGTTGTTGCTCAGAAAAGTTAATTAAACTAATTGGGAAAACTACCATGAAGGGAGACAAGACTAAAATATGAGAATATTTATTTTAGGGTAGAAGCAGATAGGGAAACAAGATAAAAAGAAGTGAAGCACACAGAGCTGGGAAATCAGGAACTTCCATTCTTTTGGCTCTTGCACTGAGAAACACTGGTGATCAACAGACTGACAAATTCAGAACAAAGCAGGGAAAACACTTTTTCACACAACACAACCACCTCAGCAACCCCTGCCCCTGGAAGCTGCTACAGCTCAGAACCATCTTGGTGCTCCTCCATCCCTCCATGACTTTTAAATTCAAGAACACTGACAGCTGCACACTTAACCCACAGAAGGACTCACACCAGATCCAGTCACAAAAGTGGAAGCTCTGGAGAGCTGACAACAGCAATACATTGCAGACCCACCCATAACAGGAAAAATCATTGTGAGGAATGGGTCAGCCAAGACTTAAAATGTGCAATTAGAAGTACTTATCTAAAATTACACATCAAGTCTCTGCAGTGTCTCTTTCTGAACCTGATGTTTTTAGTCAGAATTGGCAATTACTCCAAGAATCCCAGTCTCAGTTACTACACCCTGACAATGCACTCAGGAACACCCCTGAGGCAGGGCAGTATGGGCAAGACACACAAAAGGCTTGCAAAGGACACCAAGGGTTGGTATAAGGACAAAAAGACCAACTGTGAGAAGAGATCTTCAACTCCTACACCAGCATGAGCCATAAGAGGATTTGAACACAGGCCCACACAGAGCCCTGCTCAGGAGCACTGGCAGCCTGAATGGGGCCCTTCCTCTCAACCAGGGCAGATTTGCACACTCCCTAACAACAAAAATACCATCAGATGCTAGATGAAAATTGGAACTGGGATTTGCTGAAGATTGTACAAGTGCAGAGGTAGCAGGACTCCCAAATTCTGTTTCTGTTCTACCTTTTAATTGCAAGCACCAAAACAAGTGCCTGAGGTAAACTGCAGCAGCTGTCGAGGGGGGACAGAAAGACAAGGCAGGATTATAAAAATCCTAGAGAGGTGCTTCAGAAGAAAAGATGGTACCAGGCCTCATCTCCATAATGCCAGTATTTACTGTGCAAAATTTTGCCCCAGTGATCTCTCTCATTCTAGTGGAGACACCTCAGTGTTCACAGGAATCTGTGTCTGCCTTGTTTAAATTCAGAGACCTTCCAGATGTGAGGTGAATGAGAGAACCACTGCACTACAGAGGCACCAGCTCACACACAAAGAGAAGAAAACCAAACCCATCAACACAGGAGCCAGATGAGAAAAGGGAAATTTCAGTTACCACAGCTACTGCAAAATTCAGTTTTTCATTGAGACAACCTTGAGGAAAGAGACACAGAGCAGCAGAAAATTACAGCACTGCAGCTCCAAAGGACTCTGTCTCCTTTCCTGAACTCAGAATTATGGGGATTTCCATATGGCAGCTTGCAGTATGTCAGTGATCCCTTTAGCTGGCATCAGTACCAGAAAGAGATTAGGAACAACAGCTAATTCATTCAGCTTTTCTCTTTATAGGTGAATGGGAAAAAATGTAAAGAACTACAGGAAAGGAAAAGAAAGCAAAGCCATTTCCTTCAATTTTAAATGTTCTGAAAGCATGTAGCTCTGGATCCCCCTCAAACCTCAGGGCTCTTGTGGGTACAGCAGAGCTTCACACTTGCACATTAACTCAGTTCAAAACAAAGGGATTATACAAAGTGCTGAGCTCTAAACAAACAGTCTGAAGTTTTGCAACAGTTGATCTTTTTAACATTTTAAGTACCATGTCCCACAACCAGGACAACTGAGCTGCCCCTAATGAAGTCAGTCGAGTTCCCTCACCTTCACCCCACTTCAAGAGAGTGACACTTTCTTTAAGACACTTGGCAAAGAGAAATAACTGGAACACAACCCCCAGACAATTGTGATTGCATACCAGGAGTTCATCCATGCTCGTCTGACACTTCTCCAGATTGATCCGTTTGATGGCCACCTTCTCCTTCTTGGGAGCGCAGAAAGCGGCCTGGACCACGGCAGTGGCTCCGCTGCCTGGGGGGAGACAGAGAGTTACCAACACCTCACACACTGCAGCACCAAGGGAGGGAGGCCAAACAAAACCCTGAGTATAGCACAGACAGCAGAGCCAGGTGAAAAGCAGTGAGAGCACTCCAGGCATCCCCACTGTGCAGCTCCCTGGGCTGGCTCAGCCACCACGTGAAGGAAAACAAGCGGATCTTTATGGTCCCTTCCAGGGATCATTACAGCTCTGCAGCCCAAAACCCCTCCCCAGACTCCAGCTTCCTTCTAAAAGAGTGATTCTACTCATGGACTTTTAAAGATATGTCACTGAGGTCATACAGACTTCTAACCTGATGTGCTCACCCAAAGTGTCAGAACAAGCCACTCTTTGCTACCAACACTAATGAGATTTTTCAAATATTTTTATGCACTGACTGCTGTTCTGATCTCTCCTCATTTTATGCAAAGACACGAGGTGGGTTCCATTCAAACAGGTTCAGCTCCAGCTCTCACACTGCCTCTGTTTCTGGGTTGAAAACCACAGCCCCAGAACATTTAAATTCCAATAGGGAAAAAATAGCACATTTGAACATACAGCCCCTCAAACTGCTACAAGTAGGGAGTTCTGGATTTAAAGTACCCAGCACCATCATATCCTCTGACGTGCAAGGGAGTTCCCAATAGTGAGACTTAAAATCTATTTCACATTAAGTTCATTTTTGTTGGCTTCCAGAAGCTGTTGCAACATTCACCTTTCATCAACAGGACACCTTGTTGTTTTATTTTCTACCTTCTTCATGGTTCCCCACATTTACACACTTCACTGCAAAGGAGTAAATCCACTGTAATAAAATTGGGGTAGAAATGTGGAAAACAGCTCAAATGCTCATATTGCAAATACCTGGAAAATGATAATAAAAATAAAGAGAAATAAAAACAACTATTCTGCACTTTGGTGTAACACACCTATTTTAGCAGATTTGCCTATTTTTAACACTATAAAAACTACTTCCAGATTCTGCAATTCAGGTAAAGCACATTTTTGCAAGCTCTGTGATTTTTTTTTTTCTAGTACATTCACATGAACTGGGAGCAAAAACTTTCATTTTCAAACAAAGGCTGCTGAAGATCCCTAGAGTCACCATCAAAAGTCTTCTCACACCAAGTTCCAGGTGAGGGAAAGAGTTAGAAACTCAACCCTGAAAGGCAGAGGAAAACTGCTCCATTCTGAGTCAATAAATGGAAAAGCCCTGAACTGTGGGACTCTGCTCCTCTAATCTTCAACCAGCACCTGCTGCAGTGGGAGCTGCAGGACTTTGACTTCACTTTATATGGCAGGGCCAGAGCACCCTGGCCAGCAGCATCAGCTTGCCAGGACTCCCTGTACTCAGGAGTTTACATTTTAATGGCAGAAGTGTGCAGAACACAGAATGCTAATGTTGCTAAAGCTTTATTATTTCCCAAAGCAAATGGGTTTTTAAGAAGTTCAAGACTGAGGCCATTTATTACTTGCACACATATTGTTTTTCAGAGACTATTTACAGCACAAGGCAAAACAAAGTTATTAGGAAAAGGACAGCAATAACAGCAAGAATATTTACAAAGAGCTTTGAAAACAAAGTTGGAGGGCTGTAAGCAGGTTCTAGAGCAAATAACAGATGATGGAGAGGTCTGTGCAGATATTTAACAGAAAGTGCTCAGAAAGAGCAAGGAGGGGAGGTTTTGACAGCAGAGTTTGGTCAGACTGCCAGGAGCAGGGCTGAAATACACAACATTAAGCACAGGACAAACACCCCAAAAACAAACCTCCAAATGCACTCCCTGTAGTCACTGTGCCCAGCAGGTGCAGGAATCCAGCAGGGAAGCAGCAGTCCCAGCACAAATGAATTCCCACTCACTGGAATCCTGGGTGGCCCTGACCTACTCCTCTCCCCTCAGTAGCTGCTTCTCTGGCTTTGTTTCTGCTGCTTCTTCAAAGGGGGGAAAAAGTAAAAACACAAGGGCTCAAGACAAAGAGAGCAACACACACAGAAGTGGTGACACGAGGCAGGAGTGAGTTTGCACTTCCCAGCATTGCTGGTCTCCCCACAGCAATGGCCTTTTGGGAGTCAGAACAAAAAACAAACACTGTATCAGTTCTTTGGAAAGAGTTAGATCCCAGAAGAAATGTTGCTGCTGACACATCCAAAGTGCCAGTATTATGATTTCTCTCTTTGGATGTCTTAGTGCATAGTAATAGAGGCTGAAAACACAAGCCAGATGCTGGAGGAGTCTATGACTGTGCCCCTCAGAGGACTGTCTTGTCACACAACCCTTTTCACTCCCCAGCTGGATTCTCAGTGTGTATTTATACCTCTAAAGCTACCTGTCCTCAGAAGCACAGTGTTCAAAGACTCTTTCTGGATATCTCAGACACTCAATGGTGTCACCACACTCCTGCTTCCCCCCACAGCATGACATCCCAGGATTTCTGTGCCAGTTAAACCCAGTTTGTGTAAGCACAACTGGCAGAGGTGCTTCTTACAATCCAGATGCAACATCATTACTGGGAACCAAGTCCTTCACAAGATGAAGTGCAGGGCTTTAAAGAAGTCACCACACAAAGAATAGCTTTGTGTTTTATTCTTTTAGGATGTTACTACCAGAAACAATAGATGCAGCCTAATTAAAAGCAGGACCACTCAAGCTCCTTTCCAGTCCTTGAGTCCAGGGGATCAATGCTCAGTAGGACTTCAGGGCAAAAACTGCTTTTCACTAAGTGCTGGACAATGCCCCAGCCTAGAGGGACCCGATCTGTTAGGAGTGGATGGCATTATTTGAACAGTAATGAAATCCCAAACTAAATCCTTCTGGGCACATGGCAGGGAATCATCTGAACTCGAGACTCCTCCCATTTAATTCCCTGCTGCTCCTACTTTTCTGGCAGCTCTCTTTAGTTCGATCACCACCTGCTCTCCCCGCTCCCCCCTCTCCTGCTAATTCGTCATTTCTTTCAGCTCCTCTGTAGCACTAATTACAGAGAAACAATGAAATCTCAAAAGCCTATCAAGTGAGGATTAAGCCAAGCTGCAGCACGATGTGCCACAAGCAAGCTGCTCTTTGGTGGCAG
The DNA here is from genome assembly GCF_028769735.1 of Zonotrichia leucophrys gambelii. NCBI lineage: Eukaryota > Metazoa > Chordata > Aves > Passeriformes > Passerellidae > Zonotrichia > Zonotrichia leucophrys. The sequence goes on along the minus strand of NC_088171.1, from coordinate 5,346,670 downwards.
CAGCAGCTTCTGGGACCAAACAAAGCCTGCTTCCCATGCTTCTCTGGAGAGTTCAGGAAACATGGCAACGTGGGCACTTCAGGCTTTGCAGCCACAGTTTGTTTGTTAAATGCCAGGGTGGCAAGAGAAAGAAAGGAGAGAAGCTGCAGCAAGGATGCTGAACACATTGCTAAGTGAAAACAAGCATAGGGAGAGATGACACCAACAGAGAGAAAAAGAAAAGCTCGTTGAGGAAGTTATGTAAAGTTTAGGAGCAGGTAACAAATATGTGGGCAACAGCAGGAAGAGAAGAGATTTCCTGGGCTGCTGTGGACAGGAAAAAGCCCAAGGGCAGTTTGTGCCAGGGTAGCACAACCTGGACAAACCAACTCTCCCAGCAGTCCCGATGCCGTGGGCAGCACAGGGTTAATTAAAGTTCCTGTGCTGGGCTCCCACTCACTCCCAGCTCAGACACTGATCAAGGTCAGGGCTGAGGCTCTGCCTCTTTCGGAGAAAATTTGCTCCCTGGTTAATCTCTCCCAACAGAAGGGCTTAGCAAAACAATGAAAAGCGGGCACAGCCAAATGCTTGCTGCTTTATTCCTGAAAAGCAGGAGATCATTTTGTTGAAGGATGATGGGGAGGAAGGAGACCCCAAATGGGCATTAAGATCTGCTTAATACCCCCTGCTTTTGCCTCTGTAAGGCTCTCAGATATAGTTCCAACCCTTAGGATAGCAGCTGCAAAATTCCTGCATAAGAGGGTCACGACCTACTTTAGAAAACACCGCCTTAAGAGGGAAACATACCCCTTGTAACCCCTGCTTCTTTCATGTTTCTACGATTAAATGGCTCTTTCTGAAATAAAACCAACCTCTGAAAGGATTAAAATAACCCAAATAAAAACGTCCCCAAGCACTCAGTTACTGAAGCCTGATTTTCCAGGTTGTCTCCTCTGGATCCATGGTGCCTGTACCTTCAGCATCCACAGCTCCAGCCTGAACTCCTGCACTTGAGACACACTCCCCATGAAAGCCCAGCACCAGCTTTCAAAGGAGGCTGGATACCATCTCTTCTACACTTCCACAATTTACATGAAGCTTCCATTTTTGAAAATAAAGACAAACCTGCTGAGATCTCAGCTGAAGTTAATGCAAACCAATTATTTCAAGGCTAATTGGAGGAATGGAAAGACAGGGGACTGACCAGAGGACACAGCACGTCCCTACACACTTTGTCTCCAATTTCACTGAATCTCTGCAGCCAGGTAAGGACATTGCAGCTCTCCCAGTAAGACTGGGATGAATTGCACCGATGCCTCTCCCCAGGCAAATGCAACTGAAGCCAGAGATCCTCTTGGCAGAGAGATCTGCTTAAGCAATGAACAGTCATGCCAAACAGTCACAAGACCAGCATCAAATCCTGGCTGCAGGATAGTGTTCTCCTACCACGTGCAACAGCACTTTGAAGTAGTTACATGGTAGGAAGACTCACAACACAGTGTTGCCCCAGCTTTAAATTTACTTCAGGCACCCTCAGAGATGTGAAAGTTTCCCTTCATTGCAACTCAGTTGCTCACAAAGCTGTTACAATCAACAGGGGATGTGTTCCATAACAGTCTTGTAGCATCAGTCCTTCCCCTGATCAAATAGGTAAGTATCAAATCTCTTCTGAAGAGGAAACATACTTTCCCAGGGTCAAATGAACATTACAAACCATTTAGGTTTGAAGGAACCTCTAGTCCATCCTCCTGCAAAAAGCAGGATCAAATCCCAGCTTAGACCCAATTCCTCAGCATTGAATTCATTCTAGTTTGGATTTTCTTTAACAAGAGATATTTCTACAATCTCTGGCTGTTTCTGTTTGACCACCCACATGGTAAGCTTTTTCACCCCGGGCTAACAAATCAGATCTCCCAGTTTTTCCCCCAGCCTTGGCCTTACACCCTGCACCTCTGTACAATTCAGCTTCATCTCCTCTAGAACTTCCCACTGGATAGCTGGGGACAGCAGCAACTCTTCTAAGGCTGGGGAAATGCTGCTCTCCACCTGCCCCATAAGTCACATTGCCAAGTCTCCTTCAGCATGGGGCAATGCTCAGCCAGACACCTCCACACAACCCTGCCCAGAGCACACACACGACCTCTCTATTTTTAAGCGAGATCTGGACTCCATCCTCCACTATCTGGAGTGCGGTGCCAGAAAGCCGCTGGTGACGCAGGCTCTGTTTATAATTGTGCCCCCGGGTTTTCCTCTTAGGAACAATGCACACAAAACACTTCCCTGCAAGGCTGCTCTGCACCAAGCTGTGACTTTCAGGTTCCAGGTACCCCCAAGCCCAGGAAACCTTCAATGCTTGACAAGCCAGGCTGGGTACTCCTGTCTCTGCAGGCTCACTCCATCTCTGGATGCTTCCACTCTTTGAGAGCCTCATGCCAAAGAGCTGTGGGAGCCCTGCTCTGATTACTCATTCCAAGGACAATACAGCAATAAAACAAGAGGCTACAAGACTGGGAATAGAACTTCTTATGCATTCTTACAGAGCACAGGGAAACAAACATCTAATTAAACCAGAAATTAAATACTGCATTGCAAATTCAGACCGATCTTGCATTGTTTGGTCCATTTCCTATGAAGGCAAAGTGATGCCTCTATTTTATGTCTCTCATGTGAGAAGAGTCCCCTTGCAAAGAATGAACTGCTTCTAAAAACAAGCTAGCAAAAAAAAAAAAAAAAAAAAAAGGCCTACTCTCGAATTTCCAGCCAACTCAGCAGGGGGTGGGAATACTCCTTTCCCCAAGCAGGACTTGGTAACAAGAGTCCATTGGATGTCAAAGTCTTGCTGGCACAAGCCCCACGATTCAGGAAGAGTGAAGTAATGCAATGTTAATGCTCCTTGAATATGTTTTTCAAGCCATCTCCCCACTACACACCAAATTCTTACTACAAAATGGAAGATACCATCTACAATAACAGCTCCAAACAGCATTAATAAAACCAAAGGGAATTCATAACAGGACTCAGACATACTCCTAGTATTGCCACAGAGGGGGCAAAAAGTCTGCTCACCTGTGGGGAGGAAAATGCTTTCACAGCAAAGTGTCATCTGCAGAGCATGGGACTGCAGGAAGAGTGTTAACAATTCCAGGAGTGGAGTTAAAGCCCCCAGGCAGCAGGAGGATCACTGGGTGCTCCTACACTGCTCAGAGTGAGCTCAAACACCAAGCTGGCTCTGAGTGCTGCTGTTGGAGACACTGGGAACAGCAGCAAAACCAGTAAAGGAGAGTTCAGCTGGGTTTGCTCTGTGGTTGGGAGGCCTGTGGTAAACTGAAGCAGCAGCAGAGCAATAATCCATGGCCAAGACAAAAAAGTTACAAAAGCAAAGGAGTGAGCACAGCTCTCCTCCCACAGCAACATGGGAGGGCAGACATGCACCTACCCCCAGGAAGCTCCCAGAGCTGCACCAACACAGCCACACTGACACCTTTCCACAATTCATTCCCAATACAAATTTACTGTGAATAGTTGCCTATTGAGAGAAGAACCAGGGCTTTACATTTCTTTACAAGCTGAAGGATGACACAAGCACCTAGTTCAAACCCTGGCAGAGGCAGTAAGAAGCCAGGTTTAACTTGGTGCACCTTCTCTCAACTCGAGTCATGCAGTGTTTGATCCACAGAAGAGATGGAAAGATACTGTGCAGAGAAGGGGGAGAGAAACACTTGCTAATACAGTGCAGAGAAGAAATAAATCAGAGAAGCATAAGCAAAGGCAGAAAGTGAAAGCAGATTTAACTGGAAAGTTGTGAGGGAGCCAAATTTAAAGCCTATATGGGGGATGGAGGAAAACCAGCCATCCCCACAGACATAAGTGCACACTACATATGAAGACCTGCACTACATGCCTGCTACAATCCTGCAGGCAGCTGAAGAGCTGAACTCTCACATGTACAAGGCAGTGGTTACCCTCATATTTCTGATAAAAAGGCTTTAGGAACAACAGCTCAACCCTGATGTAAATAAATCATTTTACAACTTTGCATTTCCGTGTGGTCAATGTCAAAATGTCACCCTGCCCTCCAGCCCAGCCTAACTCACAGCCCTGCATGCAGCAGGGTCATTTGTGCTTCAGGCTCACCTTGAGCACAGCCCAGGGCTGGGAACACTCAGCTGGCTTCATGCCAAAGGTGGCTGCAGGTACAGAAAGGCACAGGGCATGTGCTGGACAACTCCCTGAGAAAGGCAATGATGGGGAGGTAACAAGGCCAGGCAGAGAATTAAGATTTAAAACAAGTGACTTCCATTTCACACCAGCACATCTGATGACTACAGCCCAGACCATTTAATGAAGAATTGAAGGAGGAATAGGAAAAAGCAGTTTTCACTCCTGAATTCCTGTTTCTTTCATTTAAATTGCAGGTGCTTTGCAATCCTCTCTGATCATTTATTCCAGTACATCCAGAGCTCAAGTAGTTTGAGATTCTGTGCAAGTTGTGAGGCCAAAGATTTCAAATAGTACTCACAATACAAGAGATTTCTGTTATTAAGACACCATCATGTGTCTTTCTCAAATATTGAGAGCCTTTGCTCAATTTATGTCAGCATCTGCAGTGTCCAACAGACAACTGATATTCCAGCATTAATCACACATGCTCAAAGAATTCAGAGAATAAGGAGAAGCATATTCTGAAAGTCTGCTGTCCAATTAGAATTAGAGCCAAAACATTTGAACAGCACATAAACTTGCTGACAGTGAGTTATTCACCATCTTGACAAGAGCTCTCACAGTTGAGAATACCACTGAAAGCCACCCACCATGTCCGGAGCTCAGAGGTTTGTGCCCATGTAAGACAATGTATTTCTCAAGATTCCTAGTGCTCCCTGTACAGTGCAGAAGGATGATAAGGCAGCAAAGCTCACACAGTGCTGCCAGCACTTGTTAAAACACGCTGCCCCTCCAGTGTCCATCAATACAGAAACACTCAATGCTGCAGACCTATTGCCCAAGTCTCTAATTCACGTCTCAGACTCAGGGGAAGGAATACAAACCCAAATCCAATCACTTGTAAGAAGCCCAGTATTATTTTCAGAGGCATCAGCAACTGATGGGCAATACCCCCAGCTAGGTACATCTCCCATGGCCCCACTGAACTCTAAACTATAAATAAATAAATGACATTGATTTCTAAGCTGGAGAGAGGTTAGCTACTGTAATCTAAATGACTCAATGCCAAGGTTTCTGCAAAAAGGAAGGGGAGTCTTGTGGAAATCATCACCCCACCCCACACTGCATTGTTCTCTCACAAATCTTTCAGAATCTCCTAGGCCCTGAACACAGAAAAATGTCGTCTGCTTTCCACCTTCAGCAAACATTCAGGTTGAGAATCCTCCCAGACTAAGCAGGGAAGTGACAGGCTTGGAGAGCAAATGGTCAGCCTGTCAATGTAGAACAGGCCAGGACTGGAACACAGGCAGAGGAATAGCGCTGGCCACGCAGAGCATGTCAGCGAGATGTGACAAAGTTGTCACTGGGTCACTTTGCTGTTTGAGTTCATGTGCAGTCAGCAGCCCACACCCAGCCAGGGAGAGCTTTGCACTGCCTCTGTGAGAGCTGCAGCCCCCCAGCATCAGAGCCCAACCACTGCAGGACAAGCAAGGAAAACAAAGACCAGGGGGAAGCCACTGCCACAGAAGGTATCAGCAGAGAGAAGCATTGCCAGGGAGGAGCATCAGCCCATCTGACATCGCTCCAAAATTTCCACTGCAAACACCAAAGCACGAAGAGAGGGTGGCAGAGGGTGCTGCTCTTGGCTCTATGCCTGACCCCAGAGCCCTCAGGATATCCCAGATAAGTCCAGACTAGCAGACATTCCCATCATGCCTTTAATAACCACCCTCCAGCTGCCCAAGGCACCCAGGTGATTTGGGGAACACCTCAGAGAGCATTTTCCCCATGGCAGGAACTGCAGAAAGCTCCAAGGGCCAGTTACACAAGTCCTGCGTGACCTGCCACATTTACTTAAGATGCTATTAGCATGCCTAAATTAGATTTTTAGTTTGAAACCAATTATATTTATTTGATTTTGTGCCAACATCTCTGGCTAATTTAAAGGGCACTGCAGCTATGCAGTGCTAATTCTACACGATGGAAAGCAGGCTCAAACATCTCATTTCCAAACACAGCAACTTCAGTGGAGAAAGTTCATCCTTCCCTTTTAATCACTGTCAGTTGCCTTTATGGTATATGCAGCAATGTAAATATCATGCTGGCTGTCATCAGGTATTACCAAGGCTCAAAACACAGCACTGGTACAGTAGCCAAGCCAGTGTTCTCCTTTCTTCCCTCCCAATTTTTATCTCTGAACTCTGTCAAATGTAATTGTCAGCTGTAGAGGATATTTTATTTGGCCACGTTTCCACTTAACAGAACAATCTGTCTGCTTACAGTGCAGATGTTTGATAGTACCGTGGTTATTTTAGGTAAATAAGCTTTTAAGTATCAGATATATCTTCTCTCAAAGGCTATTATCCTTTCTTCTCAGCAAATATCTTGATCTAATAAAGATTTTCTGCATCTCTAAGTCTGTTCAGCACAAAAGATTAGCCCACTAGTTAAAAATTACATTCTTTAACCAAGAGTAACAAGAACCATCCTGAGCCTTAGGATGTGGACAAATAACTGAGCTGAGGTTGCCAGTTCATCAGGCCCCTCAGCTGTTCCAGTAAGATTTGCATTGGTGAGTTGTCCAACAGGAAACCTGGTCATGCTCAAGATGCTTTTTCCAGTATAGTTTGCTGCAAGTCAATACCAAGGTATTTATTAGCTGTTAATACCAAGCTATTTATTAGACAGCAATTAGCATCCTCAATGAGTATTTTTACTTTAGTGAAAGATGGAACTTATGGCTTCACCTTTCAACTTGCTTCTGCTGCTGGGGGGACCTTATTGTCCTCTAGAACTCCCTGAAAGGAGGCTGTACAAGGTGGGAGTCAGTCATTGTTACCTGGGAGAAGAGACAGGATGAGAGGAAATGGCCTCAAGTTGCACCACAGGAGGTTTATATCAGAAATTAGGAAAACCACCTTCACTGAAAGGGCAGTCAGGCATTGGAGCAGGCTGCCCAGGAAAGTGGTGCAATCTCCATGCCTGGGAGTGTTCAGAAAACACTGGGTGTGGTACTTGGGGCAGGGTGTAGTGGTGACCACAGTGGTGCAGGGTAACTGACTGGACTTGATGATCTAAAAAGTTTTCTCCAATCTGAATGATCCCATGACTCTGCAATTTTATGACAACTTCACATGGTAAGAGACAGAAAGGGTCACAAAGAAGTGGCCTAGGAAGTAAAGACATAACACATCAAGATTCCAAAGAACTCCATTTCCATTGGTAGATCTTGAGGAATCACAAACTGGAGACATTTGTATCACCACCTTTAAGGTCTGGACACAGCACAAACACCAAGGTTCAGCTTTCCTGCACCTTCAGAGGGAGCTGTCCTTGCAGACACAGCCTGAACACAAAGCAAGTGGTGCAAGAAAAGCACCAAGCCTCAGCCACAAGCAGTGACAGACAAGGCATTGTCACTGCCCACTGTGGCAGGGTCACAGGGAGGTTGTGCGGCAGCAATTCCCCCATGTGCCATTGCCAGCACAAGCAGCCATGAATTCCCTATGGGGATTTTACACTTTGGCATCAGCCAGAGCAGGGCACTGAGCTCCACCACCCTGGAGTCCTCCCTGGCTGTGTCTCAGCAAAGTGACAGGAGCTCTCTGGGTTTGTTCTGAAAATTGACATCATTAAATCATCTCTGTGGATTTTGCAGGAAAGGTGTTTACTCCACAACAAGAACATGGTCTTTAATTGATGAATTTAAGACATGGAGATAACCTAATACTGTGTTCCTGCCTGAAGCTCCCAGCTGCAGTTTCAGTGCCCCAACAGGTATCAGCTCAGAGCACAGCCCAGCCAATCATTTTGCTAAGAAAAATATTCTGTAAGTGCTCTCATCCCACAGCCATCATTGTGCTCTCTCACTTTTCAAACACCATCATTTTCCAATAGTCTCTGCACTGCTTTCAAGGCTTCCTTTCCAGAAAAGCTGGAATGAACCCCAGAACTTAAGGAAATAGACTTAAAATCCCCTGAAGAGTGAAAATGAACAAGAGCCTAGCTCAGAGAGAATCAAAATTGAAAATGCACAACCTGTCCAACAGTAACTATGGAGCTTTCATCCAATATTTAGTAAACCATCAGTTTTACAAAACATGTGTTGAACTGCCCCAAGATGCAATAATCTCACACCCTGCCACAAGCACCTCAACACAATTCCACATTCACAAAGAGCTTTTTTAGACATTTTCCTACCTGACAACACCCTGCCCTGTAATGACCAGTAAAATTTGTCAATTAGCTCTGCTCTAAGGCAAAAGCCAATTTCAATTCTTCCACACAAGAAGCCAGCAGAGGATACCAGTGGAAAAGCCACGTGCTCACTCAGATCTCACCAGAAGTGAGGGGGGTACTCAAGGTCAAATTTTCACTCTGCAGTTTTAACTTGATTCAACTCTGTGGATGGAGGAAATGGGAACAGCATCCTCCCACACAGCTTTATTAATAGCAAGGTGCTAGCAATAAGAGTAAATTTGTCCTTAAATTACCATTCATGACTATAAAACAGCAAAACTCTGGCAAAACCCAAGGAGAGTTTACTACAGTAAGAGATGATCACTGAAGTATTTCAATTCATGCTGCTTGTACCTTTTCTTTCCAGAATGAATTTACATGGGCTCATTTCCTGCCCAAAGGAAATATCCACTGGGAGAATGCTATAAAGTCAGTCTAGCATGGAACAGTGAAATGAAAGAAAACACTAATTTTGTTTCTCTCCCTCGCCCCAAACTCTCAAGACAAGGCAGTTGGAGCAGAAAATTGAAATCTGGCAAAAAATTCAAACCTCATTCAGAAAAACTTTTTTGTATTCCCTCACAAATGCATTTTAATTTGACTGAGTTATCAGAATTTGAAGGTGTTGTTTCACAAGCTGTATAAAACTGTAAGGGAATGGAGGTGAAAGAAGATTTGCCTAATATGGAAATTTGGTGAGAAATTGAATCAGTGCTCTGAATTTCTTCTGCACTTCATTCACAGATGGGATCTTGAAGCCTTTAAGAGTGGAAGAGAATCATCCCCTGCAGACTTATCAATGTGTAGAACCAAAGTGGTCTCAGAAATCCTGGCAAGGCACATTAGACTCCAGTTTGATGGAGGCTGATACATAACCAAATATTTTTTCCAGGATGGAATTTCTCTTCATTACAAGAAAATTCACATTAAACAAGAATTCTGTGTGCAGTGGTGCACACCAGGAAATAATAATCTTTAAGAACCTCAGGGAGTGGTGAAAGGACTTGGAAAAAAAACTTTGCTGGTTGTTGCAGCTGTGGAGCAGTGGTGAAAAGTAGTACTGGATTTTTCATTTGTGCATTTGTATCACCACAAATCTCTACCTGCTTTTACAGTGTGACAGGATCACCAAATGTAGTTAAACCAAGAAATACACAGGCTGTGATGATTAACATGAAAACCCCAGTCATGAGCAGTGTTTCAGGCAAACAAGCTCAGGGATCAAACTTAGGGCTGGGAGAACCCCACACTGAGGTCAGTCCATTTATGCTCAAGGGACACGAGAAATCTCACTCAGTACCAGTGAGGCACCTGCATCCCTGCCCCACTCACTGCAGTTACACCATTTGCTAAATGATCTTGTCCTACTCAATCCACACAAGTTGGATTTTGTTCTGGCTCCCCTCATTAGTACATGCTCCATAGTTACTGTTGGACAGGTTGTGCATTTTCAATTTTGATTCTCTCTGAGCTAGGCTCTTGTTCATTTTCACTCTTCAGGGGATTTTAAGTCTATTTCCTTAAGTTCTGGGGTTCATTCCAGCTTTTCTGAAAAGGAAGCCTTGAAAACAGTGCAGAGGCTATTGGAAAATGATGGTGTTTGAAAAGTGAGAGAGCACAATGATGGCTGTGGGATGAGAGCACTTACAGAATATTTTTCTTAGCAAAATGATTGGCTGGGCTGTGCTCTGAGCTGATACCTGTTGGGGTAAGTGGGGCACTGAAACTGCAGCTGGGAATTTCAGGCTGTCTCCAGCTTCAGGGAGGAACACAGGACATGCCTACCAGAGGTAGCCCATCTCTCTCCCACAGGAGCCATCACCTTGTGATTACAGGCACTAACCCTGTCTCCAAGGCTTTCCCGTGGCTGCCAGGAACACAGACTGAGCTCCACGTGGCTTTTACAAACGTCAAGGCTCAACTCCCTTAGGTGAAGTCACAGGAAACTGCAGCAACTTGGAGAGCCAAGTCCTTCATATCTGCATCCCAGTTGTTTGATTCTAAAGGGAAGGCAGGATAATAGGCTGGACTTGGCTGGAAAGCCCCAGCATCCTGATATTTCAAAGATTTTGCAACGCCAAATTCCACTGCTCCAACAGCTATTCTTCTACAGCCACAAAGCCCTCAAGTCTGTCTCTCCCTATTAAGAAAGTTTAATAACAGCAAATTTACAAGCACTCCATTAGCATGTCCACAGCTAAATTTATTGTGCAGAGATTTATGATGGATATTGTCCATTTTTGGGGAAATCTTCCAAGAAAATTTGACGAAGACAAAGTTTGTTGCAAGGCACTAACACAATTAGCAATAAGTGCTATTGCCATCATTTTAAAGAGCTCCATCTTTTAATAAAAGATTACATCTCCAGACTGGCTTAGTGGGCAAGCTGCTAACACCCAGAAAGAAAAGAGATGCTGCCAAGTTTAAATAGACAAACGTTCTGGGGAAGAGCTGATTCTCCAAGATTTCATCAGCTGCAGGAGCAAGAAGGCTCCCAGGCATGAATTTGTACAGCCCTCCCTCAGGTGTGCTCAGGAGCACAGCACAGCCACACTCCCCAGGATATTTGCATTAAACCAGAACTATTTGCATGGATTCTTGAGAAATGGAAGTGTTAAACATTAATGGATCCAGGTACCCAACAGTACTGGAAGCAGCTGCTACACAGAAACCAGGCCCAGGGAAGGTAAACTCCCACATCAAACACCCTGGGTGTTGTTTTCTCCCTAACACCCTGGAATGGCTGAAAGCAGCAGGATCTGTGGCTGCTCTCCCCTCCAACCAGCAGGCAAGGCTAACAACCCTAATTCCTCCCAGCCAGCCTCCTTCAGCACTGCTTGCCTGGGTAAGCCCTCCTTTTGCTGCCTTGTGCATTTTATCCTCCTTCCTATAGGACACAGACAACAGAGGCACTAAAAAAAGGCCCGTGCACAAGCAAACACCTTTTGCTTTCACTTCCCCAGAGGTGCAAAGTGACTTAGTTCAGCTCTAATTCTAGCAGGGCAAGGATATCAAAGGTCTTCAAGAGATGTGTCGTGTCCAGAGGAAGGGGAGCCTGGATGCAGGAGCAGCTTGGCTGTTCTGCTGCACTCAGGATCACACAGGATATATTTGTCTACATCCAAGCAGCAGAAAAACTTGTACTGAGCATCTCCCACTTCAATTCCCAAGCAGACCAAGTACTATGAGTGACCACTCATTTTTTAACTTATCTACAATTGTCCAAAGTTAATTTAATGTAACTTTTAACATAATATAGAACAATTAAGGCTTTTCCACCAACTTCATGTGGAAAAAATGAGCACACAAAGAAAGTCTTCAAATGAATTAACCAGCCTGAGCACTGGGAATACAGTATAGGAATCAATTTTGCTCAGCAAAGCTGGGGGAGAGGAGTGGGAATCCATGAGGAAATGCTAAAACAAAACATATGGCACCAAGACTGAATCCTAAACACTCCATTTAGAGCTCAGGCAGTTCTATTTTGTACAGTGTAACATTTTTCTTGAATGGGTTTTAAATATCAGGCGTGTGAAACTGGCTGCAGCCAGCACAGGAACCACAGCTAGCAATGAACACCACACTGCAAAAAAAAACCAAAAACCCAAGCCCTGAAGTATCATTGGACAAGAGCCTCCCCTTCCAGCCTGATTTTTACATCCAAAGCCCCTGATTGCTCCTGGCCAGCACCTCCAGGCTGCTCTTTTCCAACAGCTGGGATTTCTCTGCTCAAGACTCCTACACAAGCACCAGATGAGCATGGACATCTTGATAAAATTTGGGAGAGCAGACACCTTAATTCTAAGAAGTTCCTCTCTACCCATAAAAAAAAGTTCTCCCACACAGGGCTGGGATAAACACAGATAGAAATCTAATTTTCAGCCCCAAAAGATCAACGTGATCACATGCAAAACCCAACTCCAAAGCTACTTGAACCACAGTCATTAAAAAAACTAATCATTCCTAAAATGGTGACTTCAATTTTCAATTTAGCCTTGATTTCTGATGGGATAAGAAACTCCCAGCACATCTGTTCGTGCAGCCTGCAAAGGAATCTGTCAGGGGGGAGAGGGCACAGGAGCAGAGCCTGGGAGCACTCCCACCACTAATTTATCTCCTGTTTCTGGCATGGGCTGCTCACAGCACAGGGGATGCTCCTAAATCACACAGCCACAGTCAGCAGGGCTCTAATCTTTCCAGAAAAGTAGCAAAACGAGAATGACCCAGTTCCAACCAGCTTCACTCCTGCTACCAGCATTTCCAAGAGGAATTGTGAGATCCAGGGGAACCTGAATGTGTGAGGATCTGATCAGCACAAGCAGCATGAGGTCGAATTTTTTTCAGGCTTCAAAAAGAAGCCTGCAGTAATTTATATGCAATCCACGCTCAGAAGACCAACCACCTTCACAACCACAGCACAGACTATATTCTGCTTTTTAGATAAAAATTGCAGCATCTCCAGAGGCCCTATTCACCTGCAGAACTCTCGCTACTCTGGGGGTACATTTCTCTGAAATGCTTTTTAAATTGCTTCCTCTACCCCACCTGCATTTTAGCCTTTCTTAAAATGAAATCAGATTCTCCTCTGATCAAAGTTCCTTGATTCAGAATATACCAGAAGTTATTTAAGCCTAAGAAGGCTACTCAGCAGTTATTAACACTAACCAAGCATAATCAACACGGATATTAATCCACACCTTTAGAATGGCATGAGTCATCCCCAGTGCTGAGTAATCCTTTTTTATTTATATATAGTATTAGCCAGAATCAGGGAGCAGTTTTACAGTACAGGGTCTCTTTGCAGGTAGGAAACTTGCTTTTTCTATTCCTGTACTTGAGTGCTATGGAACCATCCACATCCAATAAAAGCCACATATGGTTATTTTCAGGCAAAAAATAGTACAAGAACTGGACTACAAATGGATTTCCATTATTCCATGTGAAAAAAACAGCTGAGTTGGTAATCTCAAAATTTACTCTAAATTTTAAGACTAATGTTGTTTTTTTCATCAGGAAACAAGTTAAATCCTTTAAAAGCACCGGTACAAGGTTCATCTCTTTCCACAGCAGAACGTCTCTTTGTTCCGTGCTGAAGAACCTTTACAGCTCTTCAGTTATAAAGAGAGCTCAAAAAAAAAAAACAAAAAAAAAACCCAACCAAAAAACCCTTGAGGTTTACAGGAGACATGAAGCAGGAGGCAAGGCAGTCCAGCTCAGTTAACACAGTGACATTTTGTCCCACAAATCATATACGTGCTAGGAAACTTGCGTCACATCTCCATGCAGGCCGCTGGCAGGCACGGCAGTGTTTGAAAGGAGCAAAGGGGGGGCAGGGGACAGCAAAGTTAAAAAGAGAAACCATATGTTTGCAATATACACATCTCAGGGTACGCTCCATCACATGCCAAATGCCAACACAACCCTCCAGCGAGCAGGCGACATCCAGACACTCCGTTTGCAGAGGGACAGGGAAGATACAGAAGAAATTCAACACTTTTTTACTTTTTTGCAGATTTCTCCCTGAGTTCTGTCAGTTAACAGGAGACAACATCTCTGTGTGTCTCCCAGCACTGTGAGGCTGTGGGATGTGCATCTCCAGCAGCAAGTTCTCCCAAGAGCAGAAGTGTATTTACATTCCCTCTTGTTCCATCCCCAGCTACAAAGAGGCATTTGCTCCTGTCTTTGCTTACTCACATCCAAATCCTTGCTTTTTGCCACCACAAAACAGCCCTCTGCAGGCTCTCAAAAGAAAAGGAAGAATTTCCTATGAGAAATTCAGTTCTCTTTCCACGTTCTCCCCTTTGCTCCCCACACCTGTATCTCCTGCTCCTCAGGGAGGCTGAACATCCTCCCCCCAGGGCACGTTTTGCAGAGGAGATTTAAAGGGTTGGTCTGTAGGATTACACCTTCCCTTGGTCTCCTTCCTAAAGCACTGCTGCTCTCTCTGAGCAGAGGGAGAGAGGACAAAGCCTGGTCCCACAGAGTAAAAGGGATTTCCAGAAGGATTTCCCCCACTCCACAGCTTTAGTTCCTTCCTACTTTTAAACAAAGCTAAGAATTTAATCTCTTAAAGCAGCATTTTCACAAACGCTCCAACCCTCAACACAAAACAAGCCTCCCCACGAGGCAGAGATGGAAAGCCTGGGCATGACAGTGCTACGTCATCCAGAAACTTCAAATAAAAGCACTCCACAAAGATTACTCAAAGAATTAACCTCCTTCCTAAAACCCTTTGGCCGGGAGCCCGCCCTGCCACTCTCCTGCTTCATTCCGAGTCTCCGGAGGGTGAGACGGGAGGCACCGACCTTAGAGTCACCTGTGGCACCACCTCCGATGTGTCACACACTCGCCCTAGAGCAATAGATCCCTCAAACACACCCCAACAAAATGGTCGAGACAGCCAATAAATCAGTACAGCGGGAGGCCTTTGGTAACTGGGCAGCTTAACGCCAAGAGAGAGTGAAGACGGAAAAAAAAAAAATCATTTAATGGAGAGAGCAAGGACTGGGGCCTCGAGCTGAGCACAATGAATGAAAACGCACGGCAGCAGCAAAATCCCAGGGTGAAAGGCTCGTTGGGCGGCTCTACCAAACCCTCCGTGCGGGGACCAATGCAGCGCGGGGCTCCGAAACTGCCGACAGGGGTGATGGCCCCAAAATGAACTGGGGTGTCCCAGCAGCAGACAGCCCACGCCAGCTCTGAGTTCACTCCCGCTGAGTGAACCTCCCCCCCAGCACATCCCAGACCACACCGTGGGAGGAAGCAAAGCCCCCCAGAGCGGATCCTGTCCGAGGATCCGAGCGAACCCAGACCCTGCCCAGAGGAGCGGGCAGAGGCCAGGGAGGAGCCCCCGGCCAGGGGAGCGTCCCCGCCACCACCACAATCCCCTCCTGGGATGGGGCAGACCCACATCCCCTTCCGCGGGCCGCACACACAGATGAGGAGGGGCAGCAGAGCCCCTCAGAGTCCCCGGCAGAGGGGTCCCACAGAGCCCCTCAGAGTCCCCGGCAAGGCGGGGGGACAGAGCCGCTCACATCCTCCCTACATACGTGGCTGGAGGGGGGGCGGACACACCGTCCCAGTCCGTGCCGGGCTGTGTGCGACGGGACCCCCCAGGATGAGGGGCACCCCAGAGCCTCACACCCTTCAGACAAGGGGGACAGACACCCCCCTCAGCGGAGGGCCCCCCAAACCTTCACACAGCTCAGTGTGGGGGGACGGACCCTCTCACAGCCTCACATGGCTGAGGGAGGGGGAAGCCACACAGTCCCACTCCTTTGCGCGGTGTGTGACAGGATCCCCCTCAGCTGAAGGGGATCGGACCCCCCCCTTCCCTCAGCGGACTCACACCCCACATCCGAGGGGCACCCTGCACCCCCCCGCACCCCAATGACCGCTCACCGATGACCTCCTGCAGCTCATAGTCATCCTTGTTGATGGACCAGGGCAGCGCGCTGGGCTCCTCGGCCATGGCCGCGCCGCGCCCGCCGCCCTCCGCGCCGCGAGGGGGAGCGTCCCCGAGGGGCGAGGGAGCGGAGAGGAGGCGCTGCGGTGTCCCGGCTGTCCCCGAAGCACGGCCGAGTCCGAGCCCCCTCCTCCTCCGCCTCCTCCTCTCCCGCCGCTACCGCCGGCCCAACTCCGGCCACCGCCACCTCCTGCACCTGCCCATGCCGGGAGCGCTAACGTCACCGCGTGCGCCCCGCCCGCCACGGCAGGGCGCCGCCCGACGCCATCTTGAGCGTGGCGCGGCAACACCCCGCCTGCCGCCAGAAGGCGACTACGCCACCGTTTTCTCGGTTATCCCCACCGGCCTCAAGGGACGGGCCGGTAGGGGAGGACTCCAAGGCGAAGGACGGAGGAGGAGCCCCTAAGGAAAGGGCGGGGATGCCACACACAAGATGGCGGAGACGAGCATCGTCCCCGCCCTCAGGCACAGGGCGGGAGCGGGTGCCTGTTTAAGAGCAATGAGGGTAACGATTGGCTGGCCGCTGCAGGATCCGCTGCTCTTATTGGTCGAGCGGCTGTCAATCATGTGCTGGCGTTTCCCGGGTCCCTGTGCCCGAGGGGCCGGGCCCCGCTCACGGCCGCTCCTGCCGTGAGGGGATCCGGAGCCTGCGGGCAGGAGCGGGGCCCGGTCCGGCCCGGCCCGGCCCGGGCGCTACAGGGATGCGCATTCCGTAGTTAAAAATAGTGTGTGAGGGATCAGGGGGCCTGGTATGCTCGCAGCCCCCCAGGATGGTCAATTCTCCGCTCCGCAATTCCAGCGTTCGTGGATATGTCCAACACCCTCATGGAGGTGTCCTGCACGTTCATCCTGCGGTTTAAGGCTCCACACCCGGAGCTATTTTAGCTGGATGCACTCAGGAGTACATCTGGTGGTCATTGAGGAAAAGAAATTGAAATTTAAAAGAGTGAGGAATCACGAAGGCTGATGTCGCTCTCTAATATATATACATTTAAATTGTTTATAGTTTGAGGATTATTTTTTTTCCCCAACATGAAAAGCAATAAAACAGCATCTCACTATTGCAATGCAGGACTGTAACCATCAGGAGAATGGACTTGGAATCCGAGTATCAGATTTCATCCTTTGCTGGTCACTGTTCTTCTTGTGGCTGGATGTCAGGCCCTTCTGTGGGTCAAAGAACATCAGTTACATGTATTTTTAGTTTATTAGGGCAAATTCCTGAGATTCCTCTGGTCAACCAGGCTTTGTGGAGGGCCACTGCCAAAGGCATGCTCTGACCACAGTGCTTTCACTCGTGCTCTAATGCAGGACACCGGCTCATTCCTTTTCTCTTTTTCTGTGTTCTGCAAAAGCCCCGCAGCCCCATCTCGATCACTGCTGTACAGGCTCTGTCATAAGGCAGAACCTCCAACTGAAAAGCTGTTTGTTTTCCTGCTTGTCTGTGTTAAACATTCCCCTGCTGAGCCATTTTTAATATTTTCTAAATATGCCTTAATTACTGCTCGGAACCGTCTCTGTGATCTTCTAACCATGTTATAAAAGGAGTTTATATAGCAATTAAAAACAGGTTTTACCCCAGAGCAGGCACGGGGTAGCCAGTGTCATATTTCTGATAGCTAACAGCATGGTAAAAACGGATCTGAGCCAGACACCAACTACAAAAAGAGGCTTATACACTTAATTTTACCACATGTTTTTAAATTCAGAACCATCTTTTGGATTCTCTTATTCTGGGCTGAAAATCCTCTCCCTGAAGGCAATGCTAAAACTCTTACTGCTTTAGACCACTGGGGTAGGATTAGGTCCACAATGTGCCTTGTTCTTTAAGAATAACCACAGGCTTTGATCAAAATTAAAATTTAAAATGTTCGCTGGCAGGACCACTAGTGGCCACGTGAGCATAGAGAGATGAGTGCTACATTTTATTTTTCCAGCTCTGCCATGAAAAATGCATTTCCATATTTTTAAACCCAGATCTCTCATTCAGTCATAGACTCAAGGTCTCATCAATTTTGCAATTTTTTTTTTTTTTTAATGAACTCAGCATTTTGAGTCTCTCAAAAGTCAGGGGTTGCTGTTTCACTCATTCATTTAGTGGGTTGTTCCAAGCTGAGTCTGCTGAGGGATGAAAACACTGAGCTGGATTCCACAAAGCTTTTATTCCTTAGCCAGCTTCAGACTTCCAAGCAGCACCTTCTCCTCTTTCATCCCTTCTGCTCATCCCCTTTTTCCTGATTTTCTGAATTTTGCCTGTCTCGTGTAGGCTGTGAGCCCCTCAGGGCAGAGGCAATGCGACTATTTATAAAAGAGCTGTGAAGTGGTGCTGCTGAATCAAGTGCTCTTTTGTAATAACAAGAAATTTTAGTGGAAATATGAAGTGGAAAAGCAGCTTCCTGGTGTATCCACCTCCGCTCTGGACCGGGCTTTAGGGGAGACTGAGAAGTGGAAAAACTTCAGATGTCTTTCAGGTGGGAAGGCTGCAGCCTGAGAAGAAAAAAATCCCTGAGGAAAGAAAAAAATAGACGTTCCAGAGCTGGGTTTCCTGCATTTTTTGACTTCCAGTAAAACACCACGGATCAGGGCAGGCAGGGCACTCTTTCTCCATCAATTCTGCAGCAGAATGGGGGCTTTCTCCTGGCTCCTGCATTTCACTGATATCCTGGGGCTGGTGTGGCACTGCCAAAGCCTTGGCACACCAGGCACACAATGCATGCTCACACAAAATGTCCCCTTCTCGTCAGGCACATGCTTTCCTGCTTTTCTGAGCCAATTTCTTATTGTTTCAGTGAAACTTACTGGCACTGTCCAGCTCCTAGCTTGCTTTTTCCATCCATGTAATATTGCAAAAATGATGTTTAATACCCAGATTGGTTTTCAATGCTCAGCACACAGATATTGCTACTTTTAGTACCTGGAAAGGGTTCTTGATGGATTTTGTCACCTCTGCTGTAAGACAAAAGGGAACAAACTTTTTAGCAGGGCCTGTTGCAGTAGAACAAGGGGCAATGACTTTAAACTGAAGGACTGTCAGTTTAGATGAGATATCAGACAGAAGTTTTTTATCATAAGGGTGGTGAGGCACAGGTGGCCCAGAGAGGTGGTGATGCCTCATTCCTGCAAATATTAAAGGTGAGGTTGGATGGGGTTCTGGCAACCTGGTGTGGTTGAAGCTGTCCCTGGTCATTGCAGAGGGCTGGGGCTGGATGGCCTTTAAAGGTCCAATCCAAACTATTTTATAATTATGTGATCATCATCACAACTGTGAACATAAACTCACTTTTGGCTTTTTACACTTGGGTTACAGAAAACTGATTTAAACTCCAGTTTGTGTATTCATGCCCTACAGATTTCATCTTTCTGGTCATGTAGCCTCTCAGATATATAATTTTCTCCTTGCTAGAGTTGAAGCCAAAGTTGCTCTTTCAGCACAGCCATGCTGTCACAGTTTAGCTGTGTTCAGGGCCATGGCATTTGTTGCCATGTTTATGGTTTAAGGCTCTTTAAGGCACCATAAACCTCTGTGTGTAAGAGCAGAGGCTGCCAGGGCTGGGGCAGACAATGGCACCAAATGTGCCTGTGGAGCTGCCTGGTACAGCCTGGGCTGAGGGAAGCCCATCAATGCCTGTTTCATTGCCCATGTCCTCGAGCAGAATGCCTGACCTTGTTCCACTGCAGAATTTGCCTGCTGTTCTCTCTTCATGGAAACACTTTCAGGTTTATTGAAGGGACCTCACTCTATCAAACTGCAGCTGATTACTTAACTAAATACAAAGCAGTTTCCTCTCCAACAAACAAAGGCGGGCACTGCACTTGATCTCCAGGGGTTTCTCCTGGCAGCTTTGCTTTGGAGAAATGATGTGAAGACCCTGCAGTGGAGGAAGGAGCAGTGATTTCAAACCCTCCAACTGGAGCAAGCTTTTAATAATAGTTGTTTTCAAACCACAAGCTAAATTCCAGTCTGAACCACACCAGCAGGTTTTCCTAAGTGTTCCCGTGTGCTACCCTGTATCTCCACCCCGTCACTGAGCCATTTCAAATTCAGCTCTGAGGTCACTTTGAAGTCAAGTAGCTGAAGGCCCAGTTTTAACAGGTGAATTCTGGTTCTCACAGGGTGTTTACTGAAACCAGCTTTCACTCTGCAAACACACTTCTCATCCCAGCAGCCTGCCTCTCACAGAAACTCTGTGCTGCTCTCTAACTTCCTTCACTGAAAATAGCCCCCAGATTTTAAGCTCCAGGAAACAAGAAAAGAGTTTATCTCCAAGACAAGTTTTTTTATTCTTACACATTTTTTCTAAGTTTATGATTTTTTTTAGTGTATAAATTGAAAGCCATTTAACCCTCTCTGTAACAAATTAATTGCTACCTCCTTCCAATCTAATATAAAAATCAATGCTTGAGAAATAATTATAACAAGATCTTGATTAGCACATACCTGAACCACCATTTAACAATCAGCCCTTGCTCTGCTCTGGTTTACAATAATGCTGTCTTAATACCTCTTTGTCTTTACAGGAGCCAATGAAAGACACTTCACATGCCTGCACCTCTTTTCACCCTGGGAAAGTCACAGCTTCTGAGGACAGAAAGGTTTTCCCACCAGCCTCTTCTGTGCGGGGTAAATCTCCATCATAAAGCATTTTCTAAGCAGCTGACCAGCACAGGGATGAGAATGTGTTTCAGAGCTTTTTCCCTGGTTCTTCAAAGTGCAAAATGAGCCTGATGGAAGCAGCCAGACCCTGCTGGACAAGTGGGTACATCTGGCCTGACTATTCTGCAGCTAGCTGATGAAGGGTGGCCAAGGACTTAAATACACTCTGTGTGTTTAACGCCATTTTGACATTTTAATATTCAACAAAACTCTTCTAGAAAAAACTCAGTCTGCTCATCACCCCTGACAGACCCTCAGAAGGAGATTGAAGTGCCCAGGGACACATGGGACTTGTCTGCTGCAACAGCAAGTGGCAGGGAGGGCTGGCCATGGCAGGGCTGAGCACAGAAAGCAGTTTTGGAGGTGCTCCCATGGATATTCTCTCAACTGAGAGTGCTTGGTCCCAATTTACAGCTGGCAAACTTTGAAGAAATCAAATAAAACTTCTTTTGTAATGTTACAGTAAGAGGAATTCTCTTAAAAGGCAATAAGAAGAGAAACTCTAGGAATAGAAAGATAGGATTGGATAAGATTTCATTCATTTCTTGCCATCTGGGAATGAAATTTGTGAGGGAATACTGTTCTTATCCTTATAACTGGCCAATATCTACTGGAACCAGCAAAGCAGAGAGCAGGCAAGGTTTATGGTTCACATTAGCAGATTCTAGTGACATGAGTTTACAATAATGGTCTAATAGTTCAGTGTAACAGTGACTCATGGCTTATTACTGTGGTGATAGGAATGTAAAGAGATCTCATTTGAAAAAAAATATATTTGGATAGTTCACATCCTTTCCTCCCTACTCATGAATTCCTGTGCCATTGACTGCTAGCTGCTAAAAATAGGATCCTTTTTGTGTATCTAAAGGAAAACCTGGAATCAGAGAGACAGTGGGAGGGCACCAAGGTCCTTCCACACAGGGCCTTCAGGAAATATTTGTACTGAAAGCCCTCTGAGAGTGCAGGAATGTTTTTAATAGATGGGAACAATCTAAGAAGGCATCTTAGAAAGAAGATGGAGAGGAATTAATGAATCACAGCAGTTCCCAGCTCTGGTATTTTGCACCACAGGGGTGGGAGGTACAGGACCAAGCTGCAGCTTTGTCTTGGAGAAGCTGCTCCATTTCAGCAGCAGGAAACTCCAGGGAACAGTCCAGGAACTGCCCTGTATGTTGAGGAGGAGCCACAGAGGAGACTCACTGGGAGTCATTTGAAGTTGTACAAGTCCCTTAAGGACAGCAGCAGGAAAGAGGATCTGGGAAGACATGAGGAAGGTATCTGCAAACAAAATGGATTATCACCACCACCCTTTCAAAAAAGAAAAAAACCCACGTGGCACCTCAGAAACAAACTGCTGAAGTGTGAAATCATGCAGCAGGGAAAGCTGTCACACAGAATCAGAAATTTATTTAATAGACACAAATTGACTGCTGCATGATTTGTGCAGATTGCTGCTTGCTGAGAGGGAGAGAGATCCACAGCTCTGGAGAGCTGAGCAGAGGCAACACCAGGCAAAAGGTGTGGAAAGCAAAAATGTTGTCATTGGTAATTGTACGTGTACTGAATGCTTCCTCTTCAGCAGGGAACAATTAAAATCGATGGCAGGATGCAAGGTAACAAAAGGAAATGACTGATCAATATGCATGTCTTGGAGCTAAAGACAAGCCTGTCTGCCAAGAGCAGCATGCTGATGAGGGAGATTCTGAGAGGGAAGCTGAAAAGCTTCCACTCCTGATGCTCAAAAACACAACACAGCTGAGCAGGTGCCAGGTGCAGTGCTAGCAGAGGTGAAGGCACCAAGGAGTCTAGAGAATAACTGTTAGGAAAAGCAGGGAATATTAATTTGAAGACTAAATAGATTTAAAGTAAAAAAATGTGATGCTTCTCTTCTTTGCCTTTCTAAAGATCTCAAAAGGCCTTTACATTGTGGTCTTTACATACCTGTGCAAGGTTTTAGAGATACTGAGACTGACATTTTAAAGCCAATGTCCAGTTTATTCCTTGGCTCAAAGCACTTGAAATCTCTTTCCCTGTATATTTCACTAAGTGGGTCTCTGTTAAGTGCTACCAAAAATCAAACACTAAATCTTCCATGATTCAATAGTTTTAAATCTGTCACCCAGATTTCTGAATACTTTTGAAAATGTTGCTGTAAAGCTGACTGCAGGGTCTGCCATGGCCCCACAGTGGGACAGGGAAAAGCATGTGGTTTTCTTTCCCAGTTTTTCCCCTCCTTCCTGAGTGGTATTTGTTCCTGAGGCAGCAGCCTCAGAAATGGCACATGAACAGTTAAACACCTCAGGTCTTGCAGCTCATACATCTCATTCTGCTGACACAGCTGAAGATCAGAGCCAGAAAAATGCTGCAAAAACTTTGTGAAAGTTCACTTCATGGTAACCCCACGTTTGCCTGAACACATTCCCCTTGAATTCCTGACTAGCACCCTAAACAGTGGATAAAGACCTATTTTATCACCTCATGACTTTGATTTCATTCAGAAACCATAGAAAATTGCAGCATTGAGCCTCCATGTTCTCACTGGGCTTGAAGCAAGGGTTCTCCTCATGATCCTGTGTCTTGTCCCCCACTGCCTGCTCTGCAGAGCCCTGCTGCTCTCTTGGCACAGGTGGATAAGCAGCCACTCCCCTGAGGAGCCAGCAGGAGCCAGTGCATCTTTCCCTAGGGGCTGGAACCCAGCCAGGCACTGCTTTACTCTTTCCTTGTGGGAATGCATGGAGGGACTGAGAGCTGTGCAAAATCTGTCTGCTCAGGGATGGTTTGGATGTTGAGGAAATGCTGGCATGTTCCTCCCAGTGCCTCTGTGCTCCCAGCCATCTGCCACCTGCCTCCTCACTGGGGGTTCTCCCTGTTTCCTGGGAAGGGGAGGCTTGGAAGCACAGGATGGAACAGCTGTGCTGTCCTTGGGCTCAGCTGGACACACTGCACATTGTCCTGCTCTCCAAGGCACTGGGAAAGTGCAGGAAAAAGTTCCAAGCAACCTTTTGTAGGGAGCCATAGTTAACTGTTTCATGGACAGTACAGTTCATTCTGTCCTTCCAGTCCAGCCCCACCAAAACCCACCCTAAGCAAGACTGGGAATTGGGGAAATGGGAATCAAAACCCCTCCACTGGCTGTGAGGCAGGAGGAACACTGTGATGGTGGTCACAAGAGTTTTGCAGGTGAAGAGAGAGGTGAGAATGTTGACCTCATGTTCAGAAGGCTTGATTTATTATTTTATTATATATATACTACATTATAACTATACTAAAAAGAAATAGAAAGAAAAGTTCTCAGAAGGCTGGCTAAGCTAAGAACAAAAAAGAATGAATAACAAAGATCTGTCTCTCGGGAGAGAGCAAGACCCAGCTCTGCCATGAGTAGTCAGTAAATCCAAACATCTACAAGAGACCAATCATGCATCCACCTGTTGCATTCCACAGCAGCAGATAACCATTGTTTACACTTTGTTGCTGAAACTTCTCAGCTTCAGCAGGAAAAATCCGAACGAAAGGATTTTAATGAAAAGATGTCTGTGACAAAACTCCATGAGCAGCTGGTACAGCCTTCATGGTCTGAACTGCAGGGATGCACCCCCTGCCTTTGTAGAAACCATCTACCCAGCTGAGATGGAAGGATCAGGATGGGCAAGGACAGCCCCAACCTCTGCCATGGCATGAGCAGCTGTATCAGTGGGATCAGGGTGAGGAAACGGCACTGCTAAGCTGGCTTCTGCTGCAGAACAGAAAATGCATTGTTAGTAAATCAGACTTTGGAACTGCTTAAGATTTAAACACAGCTTCAATTAATTAACCTTTCACAGCACAGCACAGCCCCAGAGTGAATACAACACTATTCAGTCCCCTGACTGCAGATTTTGTTGCAAAATAAACAAGTTTTTCCAGGGCTGGGCTTGATAGTGCTGATCCAGAGGTTGGGTTGGGTTCAAAGTCATCTCAAAGTCCTAGTGGGGATACGAAAATGGCTGTAACACCTAGAGAAAATTACCTTTAGTGAAATATTTGTACACAGCACATGTTGTAAAGCCGCAAATGGTGTGACAGAGGTGCTCTTTTTAATAAATTCTGTGAGAATATTTCCCAGCAGTGTGAACCTTGTGGGGTTTGTTTTTTATTGCCTTATTAAAATCTGTTTCCAGGATGCTCAAGCAACATTTTCCCAGCCATTTTTTATGCATAATTACTCTTTCTTCCCTATGCTAATTTTATTCCTGTAAATGTGCCCTCTGGACCAAGCAGTGCCTCCCCCATGGCAACACAACTCTTGTCACATTGGTGAAAATGAAGGATGGAATTTGATCCATCGAGGTCAATATTTGACCTCTCAGCCTTTCTTCCTGAAGCTGAGAACATTCTGCAGCAGTTTCACCAGGTAAATGCTGTCCTGCAGGAAATGAGGAAATGGCACCAAAGTAAAACAGAGGACTGGGAATATTTCTTCAGCACAAGGGGAATGACAGCTGGGAAAGAGCTGCTGTTGCTGGACCCCCTCAACCCCCCTGAATCAGAGCTCAGGCTCAAATACAGGCAAGGATCATTGACTGCTCCAAAGCACAGAGCAGGGCAGTGTGTAAAGCTGCACTGGGAGTGATGGGATACCAGCACTTCCAGGGAATGGGACCCTCCTGGCAGGCTGCTCTTGCCATCTAGAATAACCCATCCAGGGATGGTTTCCATCCTGCTGTCCATATGTTCATAGCAGCCATAGCAGAGACACAACTTCATAGGCTCTGTAGGGAACGTGGCCCTGCAAGTGCTGAGGGTGTGGCCTCTCCCATGGGGAAACCAGCTCAGCCTCGACCTCCAGGAATTCCTTCCAACCAACACTTCCTTGATGCACGATCCTTCTTCTTTTCCTGTGGCAGGACCTTGGCCTGACAGCTGCTGGGGGTCTGAGTTACTCCCCTGCCTTGGAATGACTGCAAGCCAAAGGAAATAAAACTGGCAGAATCCCCCAGATGGATCACTGTGCTGCCATAATCCCTGCTGGGGCCTCCAGGAGGGGTGTGGAGCAGGAGCAGCACCCCAACAGAGCCCTGGCTCCATCCCCTCCAGCCTGATGGGCACCAGGGCTGAAGAAATCCAGGATGGCAACACAGATCACAAAACAAAAAACGAGACCTGGAGAGGAACCAAATGTCTGAAGTACAATTCCTTGATACATTTTCCTCCTGGCATGACATAACTCTGTATCTCTCTCTCCCAGGTACACCCAACCACCCCCTCTGATGCTCTGATGAAGTTACTTAGCCAAAACATGAAAATAAAGAAGTATCCCATGTCTTTCCTTCCTTAAACTTCATTTTGAGACACAGTTTTTTTCTTCAATGCCCACAAAGCAGATTCAGCCTGCTGGGTTTTCATTCTTTATTTTAAAATGTTTTCACAAGTAGCAAAAGTTTGGATTTTCGAGGAGAAAAACAGAAATATTGTTTATTTTCAGAATGCCTATAAACACAGATGCTTTCCCCCTTTCTATCAGGACACAAAATTATTATAAATATATATATATATGTCTGTATATAAAAATAAATGAGATTCAACTAAGTCAATTTCAGTGAGGAAGAAAGACAAAATAAAAGAAACCCTGTAACATCACCATTTTAAAAATCCCTTTTTTAAAGGTGTTCAAAAATTTTGACCTTCCACTGAACATGAAAGAGGGGAGGAGCACCCCAAATGCCACTGAAATGGGCAAAAGGTTCACAACAACTGCATTCTGTATCATTGACAATGTCACACTTGAAGTTATTGTGACAATGCAGATATGAAAGTGTCAGAAGTGCATAAACTCTAGGTTTACATAGAAGAAGATACATATTTAAAGCATATTTTATGTTTTAGGGCTGTTACCTCACTTTACCCCCAAATAATTATTTTAGTCTGTAACATAAATAGTAATTTGTAATAAAGCAACAGCCCCATAACAGTAAGACCTTCCCAGCATCCAAGCCAAGCAGAGAGAAAAGCCAGGGCACCACAAGCAGGGTGCTAACAAGATCCCAACATCTTTCACCGCTAACTGGAATATAGCATTTATCTATCTGAACTCAAAAAATTTAGAACTCCAGCTCCTCTGTTTGCTTTCCCTTCCAGAACCAGCACTTTCCCTGCTGGGTGATCACCAAACCATTTATTACAAACATCATCACTTTTCCTGCTGGCTTTTTCCCTTCAGATGCAACACACCAAGTCCCAAACCATCAGGACTCTGCAGACACTGCATGAGGGTAAAGCTGCCAAAATTCTCACTGGTTTTGGTATACCCTGCTCAGAAGAGGGAGCAAAGGGAAGAGGAGGAGAACCCACCTGTGTTTTTTCCACATCAGTGCCCTGCTGGCCCATCCCAGCTATACCACTATCATATTTTCTGAAAAATCCTTTTTGCCCAGGATTTTTCTCTTGAGAAGCTGAGAAGCCTCAGAAAAGAATGAAAACAATAATTATCTGATTGCTTTGGAAGATGGTCTGGAAATCGTTTACCAACAGGAGCATCTTTGATTGGTTCCATGTGAATTGTTTCAACTTAATGACCAATCACTACCAGCTGTGTCAGACTCTGAGGACTCACGAGTTTTTATTATCGTTCTTGTTAAGCCTTCTGATGTATCCTTTCTCTATTTCTTTAATATAGTTTTAGTATAGAATTTTAAAATATAAAATAATAAATCAGCGTTTTGAGAACATGGAGTCAGATTCTCATCTCTGCCCTGGTCCTGGGGCCCTCACAAACACCTCACACCCGCATTCCCTCGCAGGGAGCAGCGTGGGCCATGGCCTCCCTCTAGCGTCCAGCGCGGGCTCCTCTGCCCCGGCTGCCCTGAAGGAGCCACCCGAGCCCTTCCAGCTCTCCAGGCAGGAGCAATCTCCTTCGGTCCTGCGAGTAATGACCCATAATTGATGTTTATAGGCTCTCCAGAGCATGAGAATTCACTGAGCCCCCGGGGATCAAGCAGCCTCCTGAACCTCTTCTGTAATTAACATTTAACGATTATGCAGAAAGCCAGAGGCAAGCAGCTGTCTCCACTTCTGCAGGAGAGGCCCCAGGGCAATAGGATTCACTCAGAAACCTCTCATCAGCTAAACTTTCCTCCTCCCGTGCCCACAGACTTCTCACCTGTTCTAGCAAGACAGGAAGGTGCAAATGTCACCTTGGCACGATGGCAGCAGTTAGTTTTGTAGAAGAAACACCCAGCTCCTGGGTCTATCCAAAAATGGCTCCTGCTGCCAGCAGGATGTGCATGAATGAGCTTCACCATGCTCAGGTCAAGGGCTGCTGCTGTCAGCCAGGAGGAACCAGCAGCAGCACCTGGACAGGATTTGGCAGCAGCCCTGCCAAGGGATCATTCACTGACAGGGAGTGTGAGGGAGAGGGCAGGAGCCCATTTCTGTCTCAGCCCTGGTAATGCTTTAAAACAAAGCTAAAATTGAAAAAATAAAATCACATCCAGATGCAACCTTAAAAATGTAAACTAGTAAAACATTAAGCTGTAAAATCAACATTAGTCAGTGGCTGAAGTAAAGAACAAAGGGGCAGAGTTCAAGCAACTGCAGACACATAGGCAAGATTCCTCTCTTCCCCAATTTAAAAAGTCAATATTTACTGTAAATCTGTTTAATACACCAATGGATTGCTTTAAACACTCCTTTGGGTAGAACTCCGGACCTCCACCCTGGAGCGCTGATGAGATCCACTAGCCACGGGCAGGATTCAAGGCCAAGTCTAACAAGCAGAGCAGTCCTGACATTGCTCTGAGCCTTAGTCACAGAAATACAGTAATTATTGTGGCAGTTAATTAAATTAGGCTCTTTCCTAGTAATGTAACATTCACTTCCATATTTTAAACAGCCCAAATGTCAATTTAATACACTCCTTGTTCAGTGTTTAGCCCTGTGCCTTTGAGACATCCCAAAAGCTGCTGTGTTTTGGAAGGTTTTTAAAGGTGAAAGAATTTGAGATCTGGACCCACTGAGGTGCAGACCTTGGTCAAGTCAATGAGCAACAGCAGCCCCTGCTTTGTGTAGTAAGACTGTCACTGAAAAGATGTATTTTAAGACTGAATTTCTCCTGAAGGAAAAAAAAATATTTAGTAAAATCTGGGAATATGAAATGCTGGTACAAGGTCACAGAATCAAGTGTGACCTGAATAGAGACAGACCTGTGCAATATGGTAAAACTTCCACAAGCCTCAATGTTACTGCAGCTTTAAAACATTGACAAAACCTGCAGTTTGAGGCTCTGAGGTCTTGCTAATTCTTACAACAGAGTCTTCCTGTATCAGACTAGATGTGTATTTTCAGTATTTTTAGTGAAAGTGCTTACTCCACAAATGCTGGACGCTGCTGCTCACTGACTTAACCAACACAGTTGTTTTATTTCCCCTCAGAGTTGTGAAGAAGTGCTGGAGAGAGTTCTTTGTTCCCAGTCACAGGCTCCAAGCAAGGATCCAGGTTCTGAAGTGGTGGAGGACCCCGTGTCAAGCACACCCCTGGTCCAAAGGCACAGCCAGGACAGGTCACAAGAGCACCCAGCTCTCAGGACTCTGCATCAGGGCAGCATGAGGGATTTTGCCAGTCTGGTCCAGAACCATTTTTTGGTGCAAGGATTGGTGTAGTCACAAATGGTAATGAACCGTAAGATACTCGGGAACTCGTTCTTCATGGACTTGTACTTGACTGGAATCAGCCGCTTGTGGCGAGCACCTGGAAGGGAGATCCCACAGAGAGGGCACAGAGAGGTCACACAGAGGTCACAGAGAGAGGGGGTCACAGAGAGAGGGGGTCACACAGAGAGGGTCACACAGAGAGGTCACACAGAGAGGGTCACACAGAGAGGGTCACACAGAGAGGAGGTCACACAGAGAGGGGGTCACAGAGAGAGGAGGTCACAGAGAGAGGAGGTCACACAGAGAGGGTCACACAGAGAGGAGGTCACACAGAGAGGTCACAGAGAGAAGGTCACACAGAGGGGTCACACAGAGAGGGTCACACAGAGGGGTCACACAGAGAGGGGGTCACACAGAGAGGGGGTCACACAGAGAGGGGGACACACAGAGGGGGTCACACAGAGAGGTCACACAGAGAGGTCACACAGAGAGGGTCACACAGAGCCACAGGCAGAGCCCACATCCATTCCCTCCCCACCACAGCACACACATCACAAAATCCAGCTTTGCTCCTGACTGTGGCATCCCATGAACTCTCTGCTCTTGGTCAATCCCCAAATCCCCAGCCCTGGAAACATCAGTAACTACTCACCATAGAGTTAGCCCTCCTGGAGGGGAAAACAGACTCCCTCTGGACTTCTATGTCACAACTTCCCCGAATTTCTCCTTCCCCTGTCCCCTCAGTGGCTTAGCATTCCTGGAAGCCACCCCCCTTCCCCTGGTGGCCAGTTCCCTCTGCCCAGCCCTTAGCTCTGCCTCCCACCCCTTCCCCTTCTTAAGCTGCCTGCTCCACCTGGTTCTTCCTCTTTCTCTCCAGGTTCCCCTTCAGCTGCATGAGACTCTGCTGAAATAAAACCTTGCAAAAGAGCCTTTCTTGCACTGTGGTGAGCGTTGAGTGGGGGTTTGACTGCATTACCTGAATGTTAACTCAACTTGCTTTTCACCAGGAGAGGTTTGTTGGGGACAAGAAACAGGCAGCAGCACCTACCATTCTAACATCAGCATTTTTACCTGACTGATTGTATTGCAACCAGCTCTCACTCTGGAGAGCAAGTCTCTGAGCCCTGATTTACTCAGGCTGCAGATGTTCCCCAAGGAATCCCCCTGCTAACATGGACTGCTGGTTTTGATACACCATGAGGTGAGAGCACCCTCCCTGTGACTGCTGCTGCTTGAAGGAGCAGCTCTTCTACAGAGGAGTTTTCTCCTTGTAGCTCTCCACAGGGACACCTGCCACCACCTGCACTGAGACAGGGATGAGGCAAATAACCAACATTTCATAACTGCAGCAGATGCTGAGTCATCCATGGGGCTCCCAGAACCTGCCACCAAACCCTTCTGTGCATCACTAACACCCCACACAAACAGTAATGCTGTGACTTCTCTAAGCCTGTACTTCCACCTGTGTTCCCACTGGCAGAACTCAGGGCATTCCACACAGATGAAATTTCCTTTTCCTGTTCTAATGGAAGGTGTGATGCCCACCAAAAACTGGTGAAGAACTAAAAGGACTTTTCTACAAATCTTGATGACTGGAGGCTGATAAAAAGTCCTGGGAGTGTTCAATGGATTAACTGATATCATATGAAATTAGTGTGTCAGGGGAGATGAAGTGAATTCCTGTCTCTGCCACCAGCTTCTGGTTTAACCTCTGGCATGTCCTTTATAATATCATGTCAGATGTCTCATCTAGAAAAGAGACTTCATATCCAGATACTCTTCCATATATTCTCCATACTATTAGGATATTTTCTACATATCCTCCATACTATTAGGCTGGGCTGCACTTACTCCTCAGCAACACAGGCAACTGTAGAAGGACTACTGGCTAGAAAAGAGCAATCACAACAGACCTGGCAGAAGTAAATTGGTGGCTTTTCAATTCAGAACAAAGTATGTAAAAAATTTCCCAACCTAAGTTGAACATTCATTCCATATTTTGTTTACCTATCCACAATACTCAAGGATCCCTGCAAGAATCATAAAATGGAATGAGTTGGGTTAGAAGAGGCCCTGAAGATCATCCAGTTCTAACCCCCCTGCTATGGGCAGGGATACCTTCTAGACCAGGTTACTCAGAGCCCCACCCAGCCTGGCCTTGAAATCTGCATGTTCATTACCTGTCACCTAATTCCCAGCTTTACTCACATCCTGGATTTATTATACTACTTGTCTCTTGAGCAGCATTTTTTCCTATTTTCCTGTGGATGTGGAAGCCCTTCACAAGCCTGACATGCAGCTCTGACATTTCTGGAGCAGGCAGCATTATCCCACTGACAGCTGGAGCAGTGCAGCACAGGCAAATTCTTGCTTGCAGCCACATGAGGAAGGTCAAGAGCAGGGCAAGGGACCCAGCCCAAGCCCTTGCCTGCACAACCAAATTATGAAGCCCCTGTTAGTTCCAGTGGTACAGTGCCCACTGACTTCAGCTGAAGGTTTAGATGTCACTGTAATAAAAAGGATAATGTGCAATTGTAAATGGGATATTTCTGTGATCTTACCTGGGGAAAGACTAAGAGCAAATTTGGTCTGGAAATCACATTCTTCACTTTCCAGGTAATCGTCTGAAACGACAACCACCATCCTCCGACACCTGCAGGTTAAGCAGGGGAGAAAACAAATAAAATGTCAAATGAGATGGTTTTCATTCCCATAAACAGAAGCATTCCCACACACAGAGCAGAAATCACTGCTCTGAAGTGCTCCAGTGCAGAAGGACCTGGCTGTGTTCCAGCAGGAATTAACTGCAGAGCAGGAACGCCTGACAGACACAAAGTGATGTTACACAGAAAAACTTGATTACAGATACACACTCACGTACCAAAAAATGAGGAACAGTGAAGTCCAGTCTGGACTTCACTGTGCAACCTTTATGTGATCCTGTGTCTATATATGACACACAAGGCAAAGAAAAGCAATTGAACATAAGCAGCATCACTAGAGTGGCACCTCCCTCATGAACACAATGAAGGGACACACTGGAGGAAAGCCTGAGACATTCTTCTTGAGCCAAGAGCATAAAGCAAAGCCCATTAAGACATTCTTGTGGATTTTTGCTGTTTCACTGGCACCACGCTGCAGACATCCCTGTAAAATGAATGTGATGTTCCACTGCACTCACAGCTGGCCCCAACAGCCACAGTTCACTTACCTCCTCTCTATGAGTTCTCCACTGATGGAATACACACAGGCTCCTGGCAAGACATCCCGATCAAATACACAGAGCTTCAGTTTGAACTCTGCTTGCTCCAGCTCCTTGATCATCTCCTGGACAAACTGGAGGTCTTTCTGACAGTAGCAGATGAAGGCATCAAATATCTCTGTTCCACTCCCTGAAACCATTAAAAAATGTAGCTGTCATCTCCTACTATAAATGAAGTTCACTCCTGCAGTGAACTTTCAAGAGCTCCCACAGACTTTAAGTCAGAGAATCAGGAGTCTGACAGAAAAGCTCTGGCCACACTATAAAGGTAATTTCGCCTTTTATTAGATGAGCAGCCCTTCAGCCCAGACTCCTGCCCTTAACAGGGCTGGCAGGAGGTAACACACACTCATCAGTGCCCTGGCTGCTTTCACTGGCCAGGCTGCTCACACACACCCACATTGCCTGGCAAGGGTCAGGGAAAGGAGCTGAGGTGCAGACAGGCAAAATCTGAGGAGGCAGCAAAATCCAGCTATGGGAATCTGAGTGGAGCTGGAGGGAGCAGAGCATCCCAGGGGATGCAACTCAGAGCCCTGACACCCTGGGATTTCACTCTGACACTCTGGGATTTCACATCTATAATATCCTTGTGGCTCTGGGTCCTTTTTCCCTAGTTCAGGTCACAGAGATTCAAACTTCCCAACCAAAACAGCATTCAGCAATGTCCTGCCACCTGCTGTCCATGGAGTTATGGGGTGAGCCTTGAAATTTGGAACCTGTCATTTTTATGGCTGATGTCAAACGTGGGTACCTGCAGTCTCATCCTAATGAGCCTGTTTTCCAATTACATTAATGGCTGGCAGCTCTTGTTTATTTAGCAGTTATCCAAATATTAAAGTGCTGCATTTGAAGGGCAATGTTTCTCATAATTAAGTGCCTTAATACTGCTGGATAGTTTCCAACTGTGTTATTTTTTTCCATATCAATGTCACTACAGATAAATTCAATTTTTTATGCCAGTTAAAGCCTACCACAGTGAAAAAATAGGTCAGGCTCTAAAAGCTGCTGAGGAAAGTATCAACCCAGCAGGCAGATTCAGCCCAAGAAGCAACCAGTGAAGCAGA
Source organism: Zonotrichia leucophrys gambelii (assembly GCF_028769735.1). Lineage (NCBI taxonomy): Eukaryota > Metazoa > Chordata > Aves > Passeriformes > Passerellidae > Zonotrichia > Zonotrichia leucophrys. The sequence goes on along the minus strand of NC_088171.1, from coordinate 5,313,222 downwards.
AGGGGAATGTCTGCCAGGTCAGGCAAACTGAGGGTACTGCTGCAGGGGCACAGCACTAACTTGGGGGTCACATCAGGCAAAGCTGTCATGTACAAACACCAGAATATTGGTCTGTGGATATTTGGGGACGGTTGGTGATGTCCACACATGCAGCAAAGGTGGCCAGCACACACCTGGCTGCACATGCAGGGCTGCACACTCAGCAATGCACACACACAAAACCCATTTCCTCTCTCCACCCACTGCACACCTACTTCAAACCCACTTCCTTTTCATTCAAGGTGGTTCCACCTGCCCAAGAAAGGGCAGGGAAATCACCTCTGACAGCCTTCCCCCTGGGCTCCAACGCCTTGAGCTTTCAGCAGCTGCTGCTCTGGGCCAGGCTGGGCTAAGGGACACATTTCTGTGAAGTCCCCTCCCATGTGTGTCCAGTGGCTCTGTGCCAGCCTGCTCCTGTCTGAAGTGTTTCCCAGGGTTGCTTCCCCTCTCTGCTCTTAGACACAGGAAAAATGAAGAAAGCATTCTGGCCTGGGGTATGAAAACTTGTGGGAATTATGAAAGCAAACAGGTTTTCTGCACTTCCTATGAGGAAGGTGACTCCAACAGGAGGTATGAGGCAGCAGTGGAAGCAGGGGCTCTTACCATATGGATCATCCCTGGTGGTGATGCCCATCAGCTCTGATGTCTTTGGCACACTGCTGTCCACTGCTGGCACCTGGACGGGCTGGTTGGCCTCTTCCTGCTTCCTCTGCAAGTACTTCTTACAGTCCTCCTCTGCAAAAACACAGAGCTCCTGTGACCTGGGTTTGCACTGCTGGAGTTCATTAAAACAGGAACAGCTATTTCATGGATCAGGGATGCTACAGGGAAACCCCCTGTCTGGTTTTTTCAGCATGTAGAATTTCTCACACCTCTTTCTGAATGTCTTGATGCTGCCTCCACCACCTCCTCTAGCAATTAATTCCTGAAAATCACTCTTGATATTTTAAGAAGTACTTTCTTTTGCTTGTTTTATTCTTCCTCCTCCCCTTAGCTCTACTATGTCCCAGTACACCTTTCATACCAGGAATAAGGTACAGAGCAGGTCCCAACTCTGCTATCTGCTCTCATTGTTCTGCATTTTGGAATATTTGAAATCACAAAATAGCTGGGGATGTTTTCATGGTGTCAGTCTTTCTGTCCAAGTAAAAAAGCCATAAGACAAGACAAAATGGCCTCAAGCTGCACCAGGGGAGGTTTAGATTGGATATTAGGGAACAATTCTTCACTGAAAGGTGATCAGGCACTGGAACAGGCTGCCCAGGGCTATGGTGGAGTCAGCATCCCTGGAGGGATCTAAAATGTGGCCCTTGGGGACAGGGCTTAGAGGTGGCCTTGGCAGTGCTGGGTTACTGACCCTGTAGGTCTTTTGTGACCTTAGAAATTCTCTGCAGACCCACAAGAGCAGATTCCCACCCCAGCCTTTGCCAGCCAGGATAACTGCAGGTGACAATGACTGCCCACACTCACCACAGACAGCAGGACCAGGTGAAATTTTAAGGAGCCCCTGAAGCAGCTTTTATGTTGTGCTACAGCAACAGGGATCTTCTTATCCCAAGCAGAGTAGAAAAAGAAACCCACCCTGAGATAACTGAAGGGCAAAGACCTGTCACAGTCACTGCTGTGAACTGCCCAGTCAGGTCAGTGGTGGGCACAGATCTATTATAAACAGACTTGGTTTGAAAATAAATCATAAATCTAAATGTGAAGCCTTTGGAGAACCAATAAGAAACTCTGCAGCCTCTGCTACTCTGTAATTACAGAAGAACTGAAAGTAAAAGGAGATTTGAAAAAAGGAATTGTGAAAAGGATGAAGCTCCCTAGAGACTCTACCTTTACTTAAGATTAAAAAAACCTCAACAAGTGACAATCAGTACTGATCAGCTGGCAGAGGGGACTGTGCAAAAGCAGAGCAAAGGATCCCTTGGAAGTGCAGGATGCTGGTGGGAGCCCAGTGAATTCTCCTGTAACACAGCCTGGCACAAGCAGCTCTGCAGGAGCCCCAGCCTGAGCCCCATCCCCTGCTTCTATCTCAGCTTTGCATCTTGTTACTGCATTATCTCCAATCTAATAAGGCTCAGATCTGATCAAAGCTTTTCCTGAGGCTGAGGCATTCCCAATCTGCCTTTCTCCTCCCCTCAGCCTCCCCAGTCCTGCAGAGGGGAGGATCAGCCACATTCTTTACCAGCCACCAGATTCAGATTTCACATCTTTCCTCACTAAAGCCATAACTCAGATCCCCTGTTGGTGAGGTGTGTCAGCTAAATCAGTATCTTTGAGATCATGACTGAAGTCACTTTGAAGTTGCCAACAGGTTCAGCAGTCTCAGAGGAAGGACTGGCACACAGCCACCACCTTAAGTGTGCCTTGATTCCCTTTGGTGCCAGTTTCACAATCCAAAATACTGCTGAATAGGCAAGAAGAGGCAGTTATTTAACAGCATTGCATAGTGCTCAATATAGAAATGTTCATTTTCAGTGGATTTGCTCCAAGCCTCCTCTCTTTGCCTCTGATTTGGGGTGGATCAGTCCCCAGCTGGAAAGAGCAGCTGATTGCACAGGTTAATGAGAGTGAACAAGGATCAGGGATGCTTTGGGACCATCAAGTGAAACTCCTCCAAGCTGTCCTCCTTCACCAAACACCTAACTAGGCTTTACATTCCTCTGGCAGTCAAACAAATTCCTGAGGAATTGGAAAAAAAAAACAGAATAGAAACAAGAAATCTAAAGCACAAAATCAGTGGCATGATGAGAACACAGAGAAAACAGACCCAGTAACTGTCAGGCAGGAAAGGAGCACTTTTGTAACAGGTCAGGGAAGAAACAAAAATCAGCAGGAAAGAGCACAAATGTATCAAAGCAAAAAGCTTTACCTCCCTGAAGATGATTCTACAGAGAAATAAACTGCTGAGGAAGATCACAGTCAGGGTAGAGTTGCTGAGACATCAATACTGATATTTTCTGATTCTGAGCTGGATTCCACTGAAGAGGTTCCAGTGGTACACAAAGACACCCCTGGCATCAGGAAATACTGTGCATAAGAGTACATGAAACTTTCTCCATCCTATCCTTTCCCTTTCCCTTTCCTTTCCCTTTCCCTTCTTCTGCAAGAACTCTCATCACCAGCAACAGGTCACAGGCTCTCAGTGCAGTCCTAAGCCAAAAATCATAGAAGAGGAACAGTCACACTGGTCAGGCTGAAGATCCACTGGCCCCAAGCCTCATCCTGTCTCAAGCACTGCACAAAACCAGATGTCCGGGGGGAACATAAAAATAAAATAAACTTACAGAGATATTTCCCTAGAAGCTATCTTTTAGGTATAATCTACAAACCCATTTTTATAATCTCTCTTTTGGACTCTTCACAGTTAAGGCATTTCCTGAGCCACATGGAGTATTTTTGTTGAACAGCCCTCAGTGGGCCCCTCTTTCAAGAATTTATCTGTCTCTTCTTATCGGCCAGCACCAGCCTGGGTGATCCCAGAGTTTTTGTGAAGCCCCAGATCTTCTGCACAGCTGGAAGCTCCCCCAGATTTGTTAGGAATCTCTGATAAGCAGATCACAAATTACACTGATGCTTTTCTCCTTCCCAAAACCTGGCCTTCAGACTGTGAGCTAAAGCAGGAAGAACAACAGGACCAAAGGGAAGTGCTCCATCTCCTCTTGGTCAGGCTCTCTACAGAGATGGATTTCTACATCTTCCTTTACCTCCATGAGTAACAGGAAGTGAGATTTAATACTTCCTCCTTGCTAACTCAGTAAGCTCTGTTATACAACACAGGCCTTCAGGGAATTCTCTGGCTTTGGAAATCCTTCGGCAAAAAATTTCCCCTTCTGATGACAGCTGGGTTCCCTCTGAATTTCTTTGACCACAAAGAATACAAAGAGCCCAAAAAGAAGAAGTTATCAGAACAGCACAAGGGCCTTCATATTTCTCATTGACCTTCTCAATTTTTTCAGCTTGAATGGATTTTTTTTCCCTGACATTATCCAGTTCCACACATCCCTCATCTCCTCCAACAAACATCTTCTTATCACACTACATCCACACATGATAATTTTCACACTGTCTCCTGGCTAACCTGGCTAAGAGCATCTTTTGCACAGAGAAAATTTTGAATTGAAAGTCTGGGATAGCCCAGAGCTCCAGGTTACTTTGCAGGGATCATGGTTAGCAGAAACACAGCACACACCTCTCCTGGAAGGCAGGTGAGACTTCTGTGAATCACAGAATGGTTTGGGTTGCACAGGACCTTACAGGACATTCATTGCAACACCTGCCATGGCAGGGACATCTTCCACTATCCCAGGTTGTTCAGAGCCACATCCAACCTGGCCTGGGACATTTCCAGGGATCCAGGGGCAGCCACAGCTTCTCTGGGCACCCTGTGCCAGGGCCTTACCATCCTCACAGGTAAGAATTTCTTCCCAATATCTAATCTAAATCTCTCTTCTTTTCATTTAAAACCATTCTCCCTTATTCTATCACCATCCATGCAACAAGTGCCCCTCTCTCCTTTTATAACCCTCTTTAGGGGCTGGAAGGAGCTCTAAGGTCTCCCTGGAGCCTTCTCTGGCTCAGCCTGAACACCCCCGGCTCTCTCAGCCTGTCTCCATGGCACAGGTGCTCCAGCCTCCGGAGCATCCCACAACAAACAGGATGTCACTCCATAATCTGGAAAGGGCTTTTCTTCTTTTTTTTTTTTCTTAACCTCACCTCGGCGGCCAGAGCAGCAAAGACGAACACAAACAGGAAAGACCAACGCAAAGAGCAAGGACCAATACCAACAGAAAGACCAACACGAACAGAAAGACCAACACGAAGAGCATCCCTTCCCTCCCGAGGCATCAAGGAGGGCAGGCTCCGAGATTCTCTGTGCTCTCTGGGATTCCCCGTGCTCTCCGGGCTCTCCCCCCGCTCCCAGCTCCTCACCCACGCTGCCGGCCAGGTCCGTCAGGACATCGTCGCGCCCCAAGCGGCGCAGCACATCGAGGAGCTGCCCCACGGTGGCCCCGCCGGGGCAGCGTCCCGGCCATTCCTCCAGCAGCGTGGCCGTGGGGTCGGGCAGCCCCTCGAGCCGCCGGATCTCCAGGAAGCTGCAGCCCAGCGCCTCCGCCAGCGCCGTCCAGTCCGCGGCCGCGGCCGCCCGCGGGTTGAGGTAGAGGCCGAGGCGGCGGCGCACGCCGTAGTTCAGCGCTACCATGGGCACGGCGTGCGGGTCCAGCGGCGGGACGGGGCTGGAAATGGGGCTGGGGCTGGCAGCGGGGTCCAACGGGGAGGTGGCCATGGCCGTGCCGCGCTCCCAACTTCCCCTTCCCGGCACTTTCTCTTCCCGGCTCGCCCCGCCTCTCCACCGCCCCCGCGGGGCTCTCTCTGCCCGCCCGCCCTCCCTCTCTGACGGTGCGGGGCTCTCGCTGCCCGCCCTCCCTCACGGTGCGGAGCTCACTCTGTCCGCCCGCCCTCCCTCCCGGTGCGGGGCTCTCTCTCTGCCCGTCCTCCCTGCCTCCCTCCCGGTGCAGGGCTCACTCTCTGCCCGCCACTCTCACGGTGCGGAGCTCTCTCTCTGCACGCCACTCTCACGGTGCGGGGCCGCACGGGTCGGCCTCGGGACGCTGTGGGAGCAGGAGCAGGGCAGTGATGGTTCCCCTGTGCTCCCCACCTCGAGTGCTGTGCCCGGCTCTGGGCACAAGTCAGGAGGGGCATTCAGGGAGTGGAGAGGGTCCAGAAAAGGAATGGAGCTGGGGAATGGTCTGAAGGACATATGCTACACAGACTGGCCAAGGGAGCTGGGGGTGTTTAATCTGGAGAAAAGGAAGCCAGGGGGATCCATTTTCACCCTCTAAAACTCCCTCGTGACAGGAGGTTGTAGGCAGCTGTGGGCCAACCTCTTCTCCCAGGCAATAAATGACAGGGCAGGATGACAGAGCCTTAAACTGTGCTGGGTAAGTTCACATTGGACATCAGGAAGAATTTTTTCACAGAAAGGACAATTACATTGGAACGGGCTTCCCCAGAGAGGTAGTGGAATCACCATTCCTGGAGCTGTTAAGGAAAAAGACTGGATGTGACACTCAGTTGAGATGGTGATGCTGGGTCACAGGTTGGACTCGATGATTTCAGAGGACTTTTCCAAAAAACTGATTGTGTGGTTCTCCTGCTGGGCTTTGTCCAAACATAGTGCCCTGCCCTCTGCAGTGGCCTGGACAGGGATCTGTGCTGTGTGAGACACTTATGCCAGAGAGAACAATACTGTCACTAAAGCTGTTTCGCACTATTCCACCTCAAATCACCTTGGCTACATTCTTGCCCTCCTGCCCAGGCCCCTAATACAACAAATATAGAATTGTTAATGTGGCCCTGACAGGGCTTATGTTCAAAATCACTTGGTTTTTCTGCTTTTGGCACAACAACTTGCTCATGTATTAAATGTCTGTTTATTTCTCACCCATACCTGAACCCATCAACCCAGAACACTCAGAGATTTTACAGTATTGCAGTTACTCTTTACAGAACAGGCCCAGTGGATCTCTAGTAGCAATAAATCCAGAACCACGTCCCATCTTTGGTGGTCTAAGTGTTCAGATCTGGGCTCCCCTCAGATGACAATGCTACATGACAGCACAAATATGGCCATCTCCAAATTCCCAAACTCTTCCAGCAAGTACAACATTCTGCATAAAAATAAAATCCTAAAACTGATTAGAGGTCCATTTCAAACTGGTTTTGATGCTGAGTACAAAACACAATTCTTGGCTATGAACTGAACATTTTTCAGCTTCCAGGATGATACCAAACCAACATGCAAGGAAATTTTCAGGAGGAACACAGTGCTTCTCCAAAATACTGCGGGAGACACAGTAAAAGAACATCCTCTGCAGTCTCTATCTGTGGAGCTCTGTGGAAATGAGGAAGATAAAATATTCCAGTAGCAAAACTGCTAATTGCACAACGATTGGTGGGTTTAAAACTTTAAGAAATCAAAAATAAGCATTAGAAGTTTCAGTTCTGACTGAAAACACCTGCCACATAAACCACTGGCTCCAGATAGTAAGGAGAGGTGCTAACACACAACTTCCCAACACCCACACCCAGTGAGTGTCCCTGGGAACACCAGACAGGCAGGTCCTGTGTTATTTGACCATGCCAAACCTGTACCTTTGGCTTATTCAAGGTGAGAAACCATTATCCAGGCACCCTCAGCAGCAAAGCCTCCTGCTGAGCACTCCTTCAGCCTTCAGCAAGCATCCTTCTTGCGAGAGAAGTAAAAATCTATCCCTCTGTCCTTGTACTGTGCTGGTCCCCTCTTGCTGGCCCTGGGATGGGGACTTCCTCCCTGTGGCAAATGACAAGGAACAGTGAGATATTTACTGATGCTGCAGAGTGGATTTGGTCACATCCAGGAGAATGTGCACATGGAACTTCTGCCTCCCAAGTTCACTCAAAAAGGCAGGAAGGCCTGACAGGCACTGCTCTAGGCTGGGATTTAGGATACCAGGGTTTCTGGTAAGGTGAGCTGGGAAAGTTGATCAAAATTGAACTTCCCTCTGATGGAGAAGCTTTTTGGCTTCAATTTTATCACTGCCTCAAACTGGTGTCTCACCAAGGTGCTCCTGCAGAGTCCTTTCTCTCATCCCAGGAGGTCACTAATCCAGGCCCTCCAACAGCATGGGTGAAGCAGAAAGCTTTGCTTCCACAAAACTTTCCACTCATGGCAAAGGAATCTGGCCTAAAAATTTGGTACTGCACCTTAGGATTAAAACCTGAAATGGGGGCATGCTTGATTCTTCACTGACTCGGTGCAATCCCTAAATTTGAGCCTCCACAAAGTATCCTCACTCAGGAGGAGGCAGGGTGGATGTGTGGGGGAAAGGCAAAATGCTGAACACTCTTATACACAACCCTTGGTTACATCCATTTCCTTCCATACCCACATCCTCCCAGGCAGCAGATAAAAGCCTTGACATGCTGCAGGATCAACAACTCATTCTGCCCCCATTTTAAAGAGAAGATACACTCAAAAAGCAAAGTGCAAGGAGCAGTTCCTATATTTACAGGTCTTGCTGACTCCAGTTTGGATGCACTCAAGAAGGAAGTTGGTTGTTTTTACTTCTAGCTCCTGAACAGAAAGGACAGAACAATCCAGAGAAACTGGGTTGTTTCTCTTCTGTTCACCTGTATTGGGGGTGGTCACACCAGTGGAGGTCCTGGAGAAACCCCATCCCTCTGGTGGGGCTGCCAGGGCATGGGAAGATGCTCAGAAGGACATGCTGTGGCTAAGCCCTGCTGACTATACAAGGGACAGAGAAGCAGCAAAAATTGACATCACAGAATCACAGAATAATGAGGTTGGAAGAGACCTCTAAGATCATTGAGTCCAACCTATGCCCTGACACCTCAACTAGACCATAGCACCAAGTGCCATGTCCAGTCTTATATAAACACATCCAGAGATGCTGATTCTACCACCTCCCTGGGAAGAGCAGTCCAGTACTTTATTATTCTTTTGGTGAAAAACTTCTTCCTAATATTCAACCTACACCTTCCCTGACATAGCTTGAGACTGGGAAGGTATAGGTTGGATATTAGGGAAAAACTTCACCACAGCGGGTAGGACAGAGAGCTAAATAATCCTGGCTGTACAGTACGTGCTGTGATGCAATGTGAGCTTGCATTAAAAGAACTTTTTTCCCTTTAAACCAGAGAAAGAAGAGCAGAACACACAGAGACTGATCCAGAGCAGCCCCTGGAGCCTCCCAGCCCATCCCAGCCCTCCCAGTACTCACAGGCCTCTGGTGGATGTGTCGGCTCCACTCTGGGGCTGTCACCACGGGCTGTGGGTAGGTCTCACCCAGAGTTACTCCTGCCTGGGAGAGAGCAGCACTGCTCAGTGCCCAGGGGGTGTGGATGTCTGCTCCCTTTAGGCCCTGCAGCTCTGGCACCCACAGCCTGACATAATCCCCCTGCAAACAGAACCAACAGGACAGGATCCATTCAGTGACAATCCCTAAGTGCTTCCCAGCAAGGCTCTTTGTCAGTGGGAAAGAGAGGAGCCAGATTTCCAGGCTTAGCCCCATTTGCTAAATCCTCCACCCAGAATTAGTGCTTAAAGAGAGACCTGGAGCTCTTCTCCCATGCTCACACTGCAGGCACAGGAGGGAGGCAAAGGTTTTCATTTTCAGCACTGTTCATCTGTCCTGTTTAGGACATCCTGAAATGAAGTCACCCCCAAGAAGTTTCCTGTGACTGAAGGAAAATAGGATGGCTAGCTCAGCTGCACACTCTTGTACTCCTAATCTCTCCTATTAACTCTACTGTTGTACCCTCTACTAGGACTAATTTCTGATTTCTTGTTAAATCTTGCCAGCTACAGTGCCAAAAGGCAACAGCACAGCCTGATGTGAAGCTAAGGAATAGTGTGGAAACAGGGAATGCAGTTTGGCTAAGCACATGGAAAGTATCAGTGCTACAATGCCCAATGGGCAGGAAGAATGAGAGGTAGAACTTCATGATATTAGAAGGCTAATTTATTACTTTATTATACTATATATCACACTAACAAGAGCTATCACTAACTAACTAGAAAACCTGTGACTCTGCCCAAGAGTCTCAACACACACACATGGATACAATTGGTCAACAAATCCAAAACATCATCATCAGAATCCAATCAAGCAATCACCTCAGGTAAACAATCTCCAGAACACATGGGCACAAACACAGGAGCAGAAAATGAGATAAGAATTATTTTAAACTTTCTTTTCTCTGCTTCTCTCTCAGCTTCTCTCAGGAAAATCCTGAGAAAGCTAAATCTCTCTCTGTTTAGAGGACATGTGAATACCACAAAAAAAGGCAATTTATCTGCAGTTTCAGAAAGGACAGTCAGAGGAGTGATAGGTTTCATCTACTCTTCAGCACCTCTCAAGGAATGGTTCTGTCTCTCAGGTAACTCCTGAGTTCTCCAAGCAGCTGCTCTGTGCTCAGGGAAGCATCTGTGTCATGTTCTGATGGGATGTGGCTGTGCTTGGAAGAAATGGTGATGAAACACTTAACACACTGACCAGGGAGGGTGTGGGGACATCCCTGGGGTTGTTAAATTACATTGTCCTGTACACACCAAGGAACCTGCCTGACTGCTGGCCAGGAGACACAAGAACTGGTTGTGTATCCACACAGCATATTGATCTCCTCTGCTCCCTAGAACAGCACATGTCCTTGCCTGCCCTCACCCCTGCAAAGCAGCCACCCAAGACTCACATTCCCATCGTAATCCAGGCCTTGTTTGATCATGTTAAACTTCCTGTTCTCCCGTGGGTCGTTGCCAATGCCAGCGCTGTATAACCAGTTGCCATAATTGCTGCAAACATCATAATCCACCTTGAGAACAGAGGGAGAAAACTGTCAGAAGAGCTGGGCTGGCCCTTGGTCAATCTTCTCATCCATTCTTTAGCTCAGGGGGAAAATTCCTTGCATGGGATTCACTCTAGCCAGACTGGGGTGGTCAGAGCTCCCCCATGCTGGTACAGGCATCTGGCTCAGGAAAGGACCTGCATGGCTGCTTTTTAGCCTGGGATCAGCTTCCCAGACTACTACAGATCATGATCCTTAGGTCAGAAAACACATAATACTCCAACTAAAGTCCTTCCCAGTTTACTTCCTTTTAAAGGAAAATCTTTCTCTTTCTGCCACAATTTGGCAGACTTCACAAGTAGCCACAGCATTTAAATGCTCATATTCCAAAATAAAGTATTCAAATATGAGAGAAAATTCTTTCTGACCAGTTACCCAGACACCACACATTGCCAAATCATCTCTGCTGATCCTACTAGGCAGTCTGGAGAGAAGTCTAACTCAGACTGTGCAGACAAACCACATAGTTTATATGAGGATGCAAACAATACAAACACTGCAGTTTTCCCCCATTGTCAAGTTATTCCTTCTCTAAACAAATAAAAACTCTCAAGGATGCTTATATAAAATGGAGCAGGGCTTTTGAAACAAGCACAATTGAGAGCAGAAGATGATCCCATCTGAGTGCTCTTCAGCTGGGCAGGGTGGCTTAAATCCAACATCAGAAGTTTTCCAGTTGTAGGACAATCCAAACCCTGCTCAGGAGGGGAGTGGAAGAGATAGCAAGGAGGGTTTGGGATCTCTGAGCATTCCTAGGGGTGTCTGTGCTGCAAAAGCAGCAGCTGTGACAAAAAGAGTTGGTTCAGTGCTGTTCTCTTCTCCCTTTACCACAGCCACAGCAGCAACCAGTCCACAGAGAGATGTTTCCAAGATCTCAAACTCTCCTTGGAGTGAGGAGCTCAATGCTCCAGGACGGCAGAAGGCTCAGGGAATGGGCTCTGCCAGGCTGCCCTTTCTCTGCAGAGCCAGTGAGTGCTGGGGTCAGGGTGAGCAGCCAGCTCTGCTCCCTGTGCACCAGGCTTCCCCTTCCCAGCTCACTTCCTCCAGCTGGTGAGATAAGGAGGGGAGAAAGATGCCATTGGAGGCCTGATTGTGTGATTAACATGCAGGAAAGCCTGTGTGGGAGGTGAGGGCAAATCCAAGGGGGCCTGGAGGAGGCAGGCTCATTTCCCCCTCAGCCTTGCCCCTTCCTGGCATTCTCTTCTGTTTGTTTCTCTGCCTTTCCTTGGGGCCCTGACCCTGGGAATGAAATCAATGAAGTCAGAGCTGAGATATTATCAGTTCAGGACACCAGTGGTCTCTGGCCTTTCCCCTGGCTCCAGCAGGCTGCAGAGAGCTCATGCCTCAGTTTCCCTGCCTGTCTGGTGTGGATGGCACACACAAACACTTGGTGGGCCTTTGCTGGCAGTACTGGAGATGAAACAGGCATTGCTTTCCTTTTTATAGAGGCAAGTGAGACCAGTTTCAGTTCTGTACTGGCCTCTACCTTCTACAGGCATGTGTTCCCCACCAAGCTGATGTCTCCTGCGTGCAGCTCTGGGGATGCCACCACAGCTGTGTGACACAAGATGGGACCAAAGAGCACAAGGATCAGCCTGTGCCACACCAACCTACAGTGACCATCAGCACCTGAGGCTTCCCTTGGTGAAAGGGTCAGTGCAGCACACTAAATTCTGCTTCCAGCAAGGCTGGCATTCATGTCCTTAGGAATAAATATAGATAACACAGGCAGCATCTTTCTACTGTGAGACCTTCCAGGTCTTCCTCACTTGTGGAAGGCTCTTGCTTTCATCTGGAAAAGCATCACTGCATGGAGCTCCCCAAACCCCTTTCTGGAGGATCCTGAAGCCTCGCACCATGTTGTTGTCCAAGCCCACTGTTGCTCACAGCACTGGTATGGGAGAGCACCCAGATTTTCCTCCTGCAGCCAAAGCCATGTCAGAGCTCAGCTCCAAGGAAGTTTTAAAAAAAATACATTCACAAAAAAATCTCTTTTAACTGCAGATATTGGCAAGGCAACTGGGCTTTCTCTGCGCATCCAGCACTCCAAGTGAGTGGGAAGTTTTCTGATTGCCAGTTGCCTCCTGTATCCCACAGATAAGACCTTTAATGTGAGGCTGATGTGAATATTTGGCCTTTTTCAGTCAGTACCATGAGAATCCATGGGGACTGGGGTCAGAAAAGTGACCCAGCCATTTAACTGAGCTCACACAGCTGCTGATGGATATATGAGAGGAACTGGTGCTCCAGTTGGCAGGGAGGCCTGCAACAGCCCAGAATGAAGAAGGATGCCTCCAGCCAGGGTGGAGCTCAGTGGAAGCTGATCCAGCCATTGTCCCTGCTTGCCTGTGCTTGTCTAGCTGGCTCCCAGTCCACAGCCACCAATGCACACTGTGCCAGCACACACTGCTTTCCATGTTCTATTTCTGGGCCACCCTCCTCCCCAGCCTCTGGGGTGAGCAAATCAGAGCATTGTCAGCATAATTCATGTTTGAAAGTTTTTGTCAAGTGCAACAGATCTCTGGCAAAAACCCTGCACAGGGGATCAAAACTTACTGCAAACCTCCTAGCTGCATTTTTGTTGGTGGCAGCTCCAGTGTGGCAAAATTCCTTTTACTTAGGAGAGCTTTGGGAAGCTCACACCCTGCAAAAAGTATCTACAGAGTCTCGTATCAGCCTGAAAATTATTCATCATCACCTGTACCCTTTCTTATAAATCAGGGCTGTCCTCCTGCCTGTCATTAAACTCATTAAAGGGCCCAGTCTTACCAGCAGGTATTCAAACCATTCTGCCCCCATCCTCCAGTCCAGCCCCAGGTCCTTGGTGAGGAAGCTGGCAACGTTCTGCCGCCCTCTGTTCGACATGAAGCCCGTGGCACTCAGCTCCCTCATGTTGGCATCCACAAAAGGAACCCCAGTTCTGCCCTCTGCAGAGACAAAACACAGCACTGGGGTATCAGGGTGCTTTTGGGCACTCATAAACCAGCCTGTGCTCATGTATTCACAGCCATTTCCACAACAGTGCCAGGGCACAGCAGCAGGGAGAGATTTCAGTGTGGTTTAGCTGGAGTGCAGCCACTAAGATCCACTGGAAATTAAATTAATACTGAAAATTAATCTGGGGAGTTAAGTTTTGGCAAGAAGAAAAAAGAAAAGTACAGAAAAACCTCAGACTGGAAAAACAATCAGGTGGGTTGCAGGGAATTTTGCAGAGTAAAATAAATATGCAGACAATAGTGAGATGGGCCAAGAACAGATAGATTCTTGACAGGTGACTTACAGAGGGATGTACTGGACAAATCCCCCAGGGTTAGTACCTGAAAAGCAGAGTTTGTCTGTTGTTAAGGAAAAGATTTACTGTGCCTGGATGATTTATTTTATCCTGTGTGCAAATGGGTACACGTGGCATTAACACGAGAAAAGATACAGGTGTGTACTGCACTGATTCTAATACTTTAATCTGTTTGTCCCTCCAAGTCTTGAGATATTATGCCTGCTATTCATGTTACAGCAACAAAGTTGTAACAGCTCAAGAAAAAGCTGTGGGATTACAAAACATGACTTAGATTTAGTCTAAATCTGTTTTAACCTTGTAATCAAAAGCAAACAGAACCAAACACAGCAGGCATGGCAAGCTAATATTGATAAGAAGGGCTGGTCAGCCTCTGTGTGACTCAACAGAAGGGACCAGCAGGTCACAAACACTCCCTCCTGGGCAGCAAAATCTCCCTGCAGTGCACCTCACAAAGCAGGGTCACCCTGTGGGCTGCTCAGTGTCAGTCTGGGAAGGGAGGCCACACACATTCATAGCCTGGTGATGCCAGTTTAAATGCCAGCCCTGGCCATGCTGGCAGCTCCCCTACACAGACCTGATCAGGGTTAGGGCACTGTGAGCCCCAACAGACAGCTGGAGAACAAAACACAGCCAGCCAAACCTCAGGTTCCTACTGACCTTTCCAACAGCTGAAGAGCTGAAGGTCCTTTTTCCAGGGGATCTCTTTACTTTGAAGCCCTGTGGAGGAAAATAATGACCTGCTGATGAAGAAATACTGACACAGGCAGTTACTTAGACCACAACACAGCCAGGGGAGCTTGGCTGACACAAGGAGTGAGGGTGAAGCCTCTCATGCCATCACAAACAAACCTTCTGCACAGGTTTAGAGATGATCCATTCCTCCCCTCCAGTGTTGCAAAGGGGTGTCTTTGGCACACAGAGGGTGCTCAAGCCCTAATAAATATTGTTTATTCGTTTTGCTGATGTTTGCCTTTTTTTCCTTTTTTAATTAAAAATTGCTCAGACCTCACAAGTGGACAGAGATGTGCTCTGGCCCACGTGTGCTCTGGTATTTTCTTTTTCAGCTTTACTCCAGGACAAAGTTTATGTGAAATCTATTTCTGCAGTAGGTACTACACCCAGAATTACCTGGCAGAAGCCCCAGGTAACACTTTGCCCCTGCAAATGGAATGGGAACAGATGAGGGGGAAGATTTCATGTTTGCAGGATGCAGTGGCAATTACAGCCCGCTGTGCAATGCAGCAGAGGCAGCAGGGACAATGCAGCTCTAGCTACAAACACTCCAGATCAGGCCCCCAGTGGCACCCAATGCCATCAGAACAGCCACACAGGCCTGGCAGATGTGACACAGACCCTGACGGAGATGTGTCCCTCTGGATGCCAGGCAGGCTGCCCTGGAGCATCTACGCCAGGGCTGCATGCCCTGCAGAGCAGCTTCCCCAGCACAGGCATCACCTGCAGGGTCTCCTGACACAGGGACTGGCCATTTGCTGTGTACTGAGTGCTCAGATCCCATTTCACAGGCACACTCCTGTCACTGGGGCTGGAGCCAGATCTCAGTCTGATTCCTGTGTAGTGCAGTATCTGGTTTCTTGGGATTCACCCTGCTGGGTCAGTTCCTGCTCTGTCCCAGGCCCTCTGGAGAACTCAGGCAAGCCTGAGGCCTGGATTCTGCTGAAAGGTGGAATGTCTCTGGAAACAGCATCTTCACTCTCCTTGTGCTGCTGTTTCCCACAGACATATGTCAATAAATACTCCCTGTATCTAATCAGATTTGGGGATCAGTGTCCAGCACTGTGGTGCTGAGGCATTTCTGTGCTAACAGAGAGCTCCCAGCAGCATCCCAGGGTGGTGACACAAGCACCATGAGAAGAACATTTGTACAACTTAATGCCAACAGCTATTGTATTTGTTGGGAATGCCCCAACAAAGGCAGGAATGATGAATCTGACTCCATGTTCTCAGAAGGCTAATTTATTATTCTATAATACTATACTATATTAAAGAATACTATACTAACTATACTAAAGAATACAGAAAGGATACTTACTAAATGCTATAAAGATAATAATGAAAACTCGTGACTCTTTCTAGAGTCTTGACACAGCTTGGCCCTGATTGGCCAAAGAGCCAAAACAACTCACAGCAGAATCCAATGGAACAATCACCTGTGGGTAAACAATCTCCAAACACATTCCACATGAGCACAACACAGGAGAAGCAAATGAGATAAGAATTGTTTTCCTTTTCTCTGAGGCTTCTCAGCTTCCCAGGAGAAAAATCCTGGGTGAAGGGATTTTTTCAGAGAATGTGAATGCTACAAACAGCCTCTTCTCTTACTTTCCCTGTTGTAAGAGAGGACCTGACCCTCCTAAATGTGGTGATCCATACACACCTCTTAATGAGAAAATCCTTCTGCCATACTTCAGGGCCACAAACCGAAAGTAATCCCTCCACAGCAGTTCAAACAGGACCCTGAAACACAAAACCATCTCAGTGTTTCACTGTGGCTCAGATATGATAACTGAACAAAGATTTTGCTTCCATACAACCCACCATTAACACTGTGGAGTTTATTCACAACAAGGGTATTGGGAGAAATTATGAGGAGGACTCCACTGATATCAGAAGGCTGATTAATTACTTTATTATACTATATTATATTTATATATATATATATACTTTATATATATAGTATATATAATATATACATACTTTATATATATTATATATAATATATATAGTATATATACACTTTATATATACTATGTATATATAATATATGTATATACAGTATATATAATATATATATAATATATATATACTTTATTATACTATATTCTATATATATATATATATATATTATTCTATGCTGTATTACACTATATTACATTACATCTAAACTGAATCTGCCAAGCACTCAACTCTGCACACACTGCACAGAATCTCGTGACTGTCACTGACAGTCCCAACTCACACACACACACACACTTGGCCCTGACAGACCAAGGAACAAAACACCATCACTGTGGGTAAACAATCTCTACATTGCATTTTACTTTTGCACAAACACAGGCAAAGCAAATGATAAGAATTGTTTTTCCTTTTTCTGAGGTTCAGAGAATGTGAAACCCAGAAATATTCTTGGGAAGAATTGTGCCTTGCTTTTCTCTGTGAAGAGAAATGTGGTGACACAAGGGATTTCAGGGATCTTCCCTGTGACAGCAGTTCTCTCCCCAAGCCTGTTTGCCCGGCTTACAGGGAAAGCAAACTCTGCATGAATCACTTGGGAAGCTTTCCTTAGCTCACGTGCAGGAGCAGAGTTTCAGGAAACGTGTTCCTCCTCCATCCCTGCTGGGGTGTAATTCTCCCCAGAGCACGGCGAGGGCCTGACTGAGCTTCACACTTCCGCAGGAATGAGCACATCAGCACATTCCTGAGAGCTTTGTGTTGATTTATTTGTGCTGATTTAAGCAATTACCTTGGCAAGGGACTCTAAGACACCTTTCAAAACTGGTTTACAGTGCTCAAGCCCATTAGATCAGGTGCTAGGCCCATGGAAAAAAAGGACAGTTTTATATAACGTCTTTTATATAAAAAGAGCTTCTTATAAAATGATGGCACATCAACCTCAGAAACCTGCTTCAACTCTATGCCATATGGGAAGCACTCTGCTCAGCTGATTTTTAGGCTGACAAGATCCTTCTGGATAATCTGGTTACAGAACAGAATCACAGAATTAGGGAATCAGGGTGGAAAAGACCTCTGAGACCATCCAGGCCCAGCTCTGACCAAACACCACGGTGTCAACCAGACCATGGTACCAAGTCCAGTCTTTCCTTAAATACCTTCAGGGACAGTGACTCCATCATCTCCCAGGGAAATCCACCCCCAAATCTAATCACATCCTTTCAGAGAAGAAATTCCTCCTAATATCCAACACGAACAGGACACTGTCTAAATCCTAAAAAGCAGTGTCATAACACTGAGGTTTGATGTGCAGCCACCATGACCTGTACTTCATTGTACAACTGACTTCCTGGGAGCTTGACAGCTTCATTTTTGTAATTACTGAACACTTTAAAATGCTAAAATCACCATGGCATGCCAGCTGCCAGCAGGCTGGCTGACTGTAAGATGGAAAACAAGAGTATGTTCATTTCTTGAAATCTTTCCTCTCTTAACTGCCTTTGAAGTAAAAAAAAAAACCAAAACCCCAAACATACACTTCATGGGTGTTGATATTTTATCTGTAATTTGAATTTTAATGAAACTGAGCATTTTGGCCAGAATGGCTGGCAGTGTTCTGCCTGTTCCTCACCAACCACTGTGCTGTTTGACATGTTGCAAATGTCACAAACCAAAATGAATATTTAGTTCTAGAGTTTTCACAGACATTATGGTTTGGGATTTTTCCCATCCAGGTCTAGTGTCAGGCCAGGCTCTACCATGACCCTGTTTCTCTATCAGAGCTCCAGGTTCTGATTCACAGTGTCTGGGCAGAGCTGAACAAGTTCAAGGCCAGCCCAGGGATGGATGAACTGAGAGGTGAGGAGGAGCATGGGTGACAGGATGGGATGCATTAAACCCAGATCCCAGTGCCCTCTTCCCCTCTGCTCTGATGTGCTGGTCATGGCCAGGTAGCTGAGCAAACACAGAGCCACTTGCTGGACTTGTGGCCATGGGACCTTCAAACACCATGAGATTTACACAAATCACAGTCACTGAGATTTTGGGCTCATATCCTGAGTCTGAGAAACCCTTTGGGTTTTATTTGTAAACTATTCCTCCTTATTTAGCCCATAAGAACATAGAGATGGATGGTGCTGATTTGCTGAGATTGTTTTCAAAAATCATGAACCAAGATTTCCCAGCAATAATAATGACAACTGGCATTCATAATCTTTACTTACAAAGTGCCTAAAGCCCCTGGGTGTCAAAGACAGACTAATAAATCTGTACTGAAAGAGAACTACAGTGCAACCCAGAGGAACCAGCCAGCAGGCACAGGAAAAACAAACATTAATTACAAAGAGAGTTTACAAATCACTCTTCTGTGCATGAAATACCAGGTTCCTTTTCAGAGAAAACAAGCCATGCTGATGGTGCAAAGACATACCAGTATGTGCTCTGATTTGCTGTTCTCTCTCTCTCATACTTCTGGATCTGCTCATAGATGTATCGAGGTGAGATGCAGCCCAGAGCCAGCCTGAAAGCAGAGGAATGATGTCCTGAATGCCACACAGCACTGACAGCTTGGTGTCAGATCAGAGGGAGCAGAGGGGCACTTTTGTGTCTAGAGTTGTTGTCTAAAAATTTTGTTCAGCTTGCAGTGCCACCCCTGACTTCCTAAATGGCTTTAGTCCAGTTGAAACTTCTCTGCAACTCTTCAAGAGAGAGAATTCCCTTCCAAGAATTAAGATACTCTCCTTCCTGGAGTATGACTGTTACAGGAGTCTCCAAGCTATGGAGATAAATAATTTCAAGCTATGGAGATAAATAATTTTACTCAAGTTTGACAAGTTTTGCCTAAAAGATTTAACAAACCCAATGACACACCCAGAAAAGAATCTCAAATGTCATCCTCTGCATCACATGTTCTACCTGCCCTTTGACCACAAACCTCCTTATCCTATGCCCAGGGCTCCTTTTCCTGCAGAACCTCAGTGGCTCATTTGAGCAACCACACAAGGTTAAGTGACTGCTGAAAATCTGAGCCCCGGCAGGAAAACTAGGGAATAAAAGTCTGCTCTGGCATTTCAACCCACTGGGCCCTTCCATTTGTTCCAAATCAGTGCTGTTGCCAAGACAGGAAAGAACTTGCAGACTCCAGCCCCATCATACAGGGTGATCAAGAACAGATTTTACTTTGCTTTTCCTAGAAATGCATTTTACTGCCATTTCCACCACAGCTTGTGGAAACACTGGATGTTCTAATGAATTGGGGAAAACAGAAAGAAAGACTTTGAGGAGTTTTCCTTTAATTGCTGATTAGCTCTAAAGGCCAGCATGAGATGGGAATGACTGGCTG
This sequence comes from Zonotrichia leucophrys gambelii, assembly GCF_028769735.1. Taxonomy (NCBI): domain Eukaryota; kingdom Metazoa; phylum Chordata; class Aves; order Passeriformes; family Passerellidae; genus Zonotrichia; species Zonotrichia leucophrys. Next base: position 5,293,450 of record NC_088171.1, on the reverse strand, counting down.
CAAGCTGAACTGCTCTGATGTTGATTATGTGACAGAAGAACATTTTGGGACAGGCAGATCAGAACTGTTTGCTCTGAGCAAATGGCCAGCTTGGAAAAACTCAAGTGGAGGCCACAAATAACAAACTTCCACAGAGCCAGCAGTCCTGGGATCCCAAAGTGCCAGCAGATGGAGCCATCCACTGCAATCATCACAGCACAAAGCTCGCTGGAAATTAAATCCCAACCTGTAACAGCCTCTGAAATTTGGTTCTCATTGCAATTCTGTTGGGAGAATCCAGATGCTCTCAGTTTAGGCTGAACTGGGCTCTGCTGCTGCTTCAATTCCAGTCTGGAATTAACTCTGCCTCTTCCAGCACCAGGGACTAAAGCCCCTAATTAAAAATCAAAATATTTACCCACACAAAAGATCCTTCCCTATAGGAATAATCAGAAGTGTCTCTTCACCCTGCAGTGAGGTGGGGTGACCTGCCCTAAACTATTGAGGAAACCAGGATTAGGCTGAAGCTGTGTTGCCTCCCTGCCTTTCCGTTCCCACACAAAGCAGCACGAAGGCAAATGCTGAGTCCCTCCTGCTCCCTGTCCCCTCTGTGCTCCCAGCACAGTTCTGCCTCACTGCAGCAGTTCCAGGGAAGTGCAGCCTCAGAGCTGCTATACCACCATAAAAAGGGCCAAAGGAACCACACCTAGACCCCTACCCATGCCCAGCAGCACTCAGCAGACAGGTAACATCTGTTTGGGATGGAAGCAAAAAAGGATTTTCCAGTCTCAACAAAAATCTTTACCATGGCGCGAATTTCGTGGAGTAATCCATCCCCACCAGCCCATTCCGAGTCTCCTTGTAAGAAGCAACCAGATTCTGTGAGAGCAAAAGAACAAAAGGTTTCAATACTTTACAAGCAACTTGCTAAATGTTCTTTCCTTGTGCAGCCAGAGCCATCTGGCAGGGCTGGGCTCCCTCTCACGGCTGCCTGCAAGGATTGCACAGCTGCCAATTCCTGCCCCCAGCACACAGGCAGGAATCAGGCCAGCAATCTTCATTGCAGCTCTGGGGTGTGTCACAAGCTGTGCTCTCTGCTCCAGCCCACAGCACCTTTCTATCCACAAGCACTGTGCACCTGGCTGTGCTGCTCCCTGCCCAGCCCCATCTGATTCTGCATCAGAAACCCACTGAAAAGCACCAGTGGAATTGGGAGCCTTGTGGCTGCTTGTTTGGGGGTTATAGAACCAGTGGGACTGTTACTCTTAAAATAAAAAGGTTTAATTTCTTGTGTTTTCTACCTTATATACTCTTAATAAAGTGTAATTTTAAGTCATTAACTACATTACAACAATTTATTATATTTACTGATGCAAAACAATTAGTGTTAATATAATTAGTAAAAGTTTTACAAA